>NW_022145596.1:13780148-13995161 GCF_000002235.5 Strongylocentrotus purpuratus
GGTACAGCTGCTTTCTTCCTCTCTTCTTCGTCTTCTAGGTCAAAGGTTTCCATGAGATCTCTTACATGCTGACGTACGTAGTGCTGACATTTCATCATCTCTATGATAGCCCTGTATAAGATAAGATAATTTACATTTTACACATGGGGAAAATCATCCAACAAAGATGGAATCGCCATAAAACCCCAACAAAGACATTGTTATATTTAATCTATCTGTTTCCATATTATTTCTTCAGCATTTTAAAAAGTTTGTTTTTCTGATTAAATAACTGATAAAGTTTACATGACATTGTTTATAGTTAGTTTACATGGTTATATTCACTCTATCTGTTTCCAGATTCTTTCTTCAGCATTTTAAATAGTTTATTTTCCTGATTAAGTAACTGATAAAGTTTACATGAAATTGTCCTGATTTGGTAGGAAAGAGGGGAAGGTCTAAAAATAAAACTCAGACAAGCAAACAATTGTTTTGATTTTTTTTGTTAATGACAATTATACTAAATCAGTGATTTGAATATGAAAAAAAGTTATTCATTATATGTTCTTTATAGGTTTGCATAGCGAGCTAGATGAGTCAGGTAAAAACTTAAACGACTACACCCTGTGTGTAGTCCTTACAGGGACTGGGTTTTTTGGGGGGAGAGATGTGTTAGTTTTTAAATGTACTGTTGTATAATTCTGTTGTGGTATAGTTCTGAAAAGAACTTGTAGATCTTTTGATTCACAGAATCAAGGGACTTATAGAGATAAAACAAATTAAGAACATCAATACTGGGGAATAAATAGAATACTCTTGAGAGATTGAAAAAGAGTTACACAACTTGCAGGATACATATATCAACAAAAGCTAAGAGTGGATACAGATGATAACAGGAGTGAAAATGATGAGAACAATGAATACATACTTGCACGAATTCTCATCCACAGAAGCAAAGAGTTTGTAGAGGCGCAGCATTCTATCTTTGACCTCCATGGTATAAGGTACAAGGGTCATGGTGAATATCCTCTCCACGAGTAACCTTGAGGTGAAAGGTCAAATCAGATATGTTAGATCAGAGTCAACATGACTAGTTTACTGAGAGGTGGATTTGTTTATTCAGTCACAAGGACAATGATGTGATGGCATGATTTTAAAACATTCTAAATAATTTGACAATGGTATAAGGGAAATACCATTGTCAATACCAAGGGAGAAGATAATTAACTATGTCTGTGTCATTTTTTGGAAAAAGTGGCGAATACTTTACTTAAAAATCAACTGAATACTATTTAAAATGCTATTCAGAACTAAAGATAAGAAAGAAAGACAAAATATTATGACTTTCGAGAAACAAGTTATTATTACAATCATTTACTTTACTTATTCATCTATTTATATTTTATTGTTCAATTTTGTCGGTAGGGATGGAGCTTACCACTACTGAATACGAGCTTATAAGGACATTTTTACTTTATGAAAAATATTTCATATATATCTTATGAGTGCATATTGTTATTCGAGTAGCATACATCTTAGCTTCATAATCCCTTCTCTCCTTATTGAGAAAATTATATATATATATATTAAATATATTTTATGAGTGCATATTTTCCTTCGATAAGCATACATCGTAGCTTCATAATTCCCTCTCTATTGGGAAAATTAGTTGAGCAATTCTAACAGTTAGTTGGAGATGTGGATATTTACCTGTCTTCAATATTGGGCTGATAGTACATGTGGAGCACTTTGTCCCTTATCCATAGCAACTGCTGTTTCTCTGCAGAGGAAGTGTCTGTAGAATGGTACCATTTCTTGAAGATATGACCCAGACCTAGGACAGCTTCCTTGCGAATACGCCACTGTACATACAAAAAAGATCATTATCAAACACGAGTCTAATGTTGCTTGATATTTGTAATATAGCTCTCTATAGAAAACAAATGTTACTTTGTATTATCAGACCTTTAGTCAATACAAAAACATATATCCATAGCTACTGATTTGTTACCCTGGAGGATACACTTTTATTGTGAAAACTGATTATACAAACATCCATTGCTATACACTTGTTATCACCAGACTATTTAACCCTTACTGTACTGGGCTATTTTTAGCACCTCGTGACTGGGGGGGGGGGGGGGGGGGGGCCTGGGAGGCTCCCCCCCCTATGATCTCGACCGTCGAAAGTCCGATGAACGCGAAAATTTGCAGGTTTGTAGATATTTACGTAAGGGACAAGATGGTATAATTAGTTTTTTCCTAATATGCAAATTATGCAAAATGCTAATTTTATGCAATTTACAGAAAACTTATATTTGTCTGTAGACTTGTGAAGAATGTTGAAAATGTATTGAATATATGTTTCCTTCATCTCAAATTCATGAGGTTCCATTATTTCTATGATATTTGAAAATACATAGGTTAATTTGCATAAATTTGCATAAATTATAGCATATTTTTGATGACATGCGCATACTAATTGTTATGTAACACCTTACAGGTATATCCTATTTCGACGAAAATGGTATCAAAATGTGCGTAAGACTTGAGGGGAATAAGTCATGAAACGACAATTCAAAATGGTTGCGGCGCAATCTCCGAAAATGTCGAGGGGGGGGGGGCCTCCCAGGCCCCCCCCAGTACGGTAAGGGTTAACAAATAATGATATCAGGTATTAAGGGGTGCTAAAAGCCGAAAGTACCTTTGGACCATAGCACAGAATTAAGGAAAACAAAATAGAACTGTACATCAAATGAATTAAATCACATTAAATCACTGTGAATATAATTATATTTCAAGGCCTCTTTTAAAGGGACTATGTCCCATTTGCAGGCCAAAAAAATGAAAAAGTTAAATTCCAACAGCATTTGAAAGATAATACTAATTTAGAACTTCCCTAAAAAAGGTGGGGCTTGAAAATGTCTTCAAGTGGGAAAATAACGACTATTAGTTGTCAAATCGACTTTAGGGCTATAGAGCCCAAAAGTAATAGTCTTGATTTTCAGACAATTGTACCGAATGGTCATACGTTTTATGCTGCGCAAAGATTCAATCAGTTTAATCTTGGCCATCACAAGAAGTGGGTTATTGATGTAGACAAATGCTCATGTACCCTTTACAACTCTTTTCATGTATGTTATTACCAAAGAAGAAAAAAGCCAGTCAGTCACTCAATAGTGTCTGACAGTGAAATCTAGCAAGTAAACGGGTTTCCTTGCATAATTTGAATATGAGGACACTGCTAACGTTTAAATTTCACAGATAGGACATACATGACATATTCATAATTCCTGCAAAGTTCTAAAGCATTTGAGGTTGGCTGCAAAAGGGACATAGTACCTTTAAAGGTGGTACAGTTATTGCAAAAAAAAATTTACAATACATGTCATTTTTATCAAATAAGCAATTACATCCCAGTTAACATGTGTCTCACCTTTTTGTCCAGTGTTCTTTCTTTGACCAAGGTTAGAAGATCTTCCTTCAAGTTGCTGATATCTCGTTTGGCAGTGGCAACGATGGCTGTTACGACTTCTTGCCTTACCCCCTCATCTGTGTCATGGGCCCTTTCCCGTAGTCGATCTGGATATTATAAAAGGGAGATGTGAGATGAATCTCTTTGTTAAAGAAACCAAAAACTCATTGAATGATAATCTCAAAAGTAATCAATATCATAAAATCTGTTATCTCTGTCTCAATATTTTATTTCAACTCTTTCTTATTATGTGTGTGGTGACATCCTGATATTGTTGCTTGTATTACCAATAGACAGCAACTCAGTATGAGGTTAAAATACAACCCCAACTGTGTCGTCATCTCACTTTTAGTTTGTGGATTGACTTAAAGTATACAATGTAATAACTTTTGACAGTTTGTTTGGAGCTAGCAGTACCAAAGTTTGTAATAGATACGATGTATGATCTGATATACTGAAGAATATTGTCAGTGTATCAAATTAAAATACACTGCCCTTTACAGAACATAATTGCACTTGCCAATAATGCTAGCATTGCAGTAACCCAGTAATGACTAGGTCACACTAATGCCTTGAGCCCATGAATTTCCTTTTCGATATGAAAACTGGAGAAATGAGCTGACATCAATCTGGGAATGCATGAATTTGAAGCGACATCAATATAGCTGCGTTTCCCATGCGTTAGGGGAAACGGATTGACAACACAAAAGGCCAGAAACAAATTTGGACATGCTCAAAATTCTAAATTTTCTGCTGTTTTTCCACTTTGTTTCTCCACATCGAACCAGCGTAGGGATGGTGTCGAAGTAGCCTTGAAATAAAATTGCATAGTTTAAACCTAGAATGCCATGTAGGATAGATGCACATGGGAAGTGCGTGCATTTAAAAACCCCAAGATATGAACTGACTTCGAAATGGAAAAGATTTGGTTGGGCCTAGGCATGATGAAAAATCATTCGTACCTGAGAGATCTGTGACCAGGTAGGGGTGATGGATGACGAACTGGGGTACAAACTTCACACACTCCATCCGGATGGGTATACTGATGTCGCTGAACCTGGCAGTGCAAACAAGAGAATCACAGTGAGTTAAAGGTAATTCATACTGAGCATGGCTTGAGAATTTAATTCACAGTGGCCCCCAAATTAAATCAATCATTTCATTAAAAGATATATAGCAAGGGCCCCTCTCCACCACCTCTCTTTCTCTTTTTTAATATCAAATTTTCTTTAAATGATGTGGAGAATCCATACACTTATCCAAAATATAAGTCATATTTTGAAAAAATTATAAACTGCTACATACAGCAATTACGAGGTACAATAAAAGGAAGGAATGGTGAGGAAAGATGGAAGGAGAGATATACAGGTAGGAAAAAGAAAGGAAAGAGATTGAAAGAAAGAGTAAAATGAGTGAGGAAAAGGTATAGAAAGAGTAAAGAAGAATAAAGGAGAGACAGAGAGTGAAAATGAGAAAAAATGCACTTTGATTAGGCAACTAGATATTGGCGCTTTATAAATACCTGGATTGGATTGGACAATCTATTAAATCAAGAAGTTGGAGATGGAATGATGGAAAGAGACCTTGAAAACAGAATTGGGGAAGAGGAAGATAGAAAGATGGATAGTAAGTGAGTTATACCTTCCTAAGAAGCAGCTCCATAGTGGTTTATTCTGAGTAGCTAGATCTGAATCTCTGTCTGAAAACATCCGTCCTAGTAGCTTGGTCACTGCCAATCTCTCTCGCTCATCATTGCTCTGTAAGTAGGCAATTAACAGATACATAGATTAGATACAGGCATACACCATTTTGAAGAAAGATAGAAAGTGTGTTATATTTAAATCTGGGCATTACTTGTATCAAAGGTAATAATCCCCCCCCCCCCCCCACAAAAAAGAAGGTTTACTAGTACTTATGATACAATCATTAATTGATTTTATATGCAAATTAACCCATCTACATGTAGCTAAACAAAGTTGACAAGACTTTGTGTGTATCTTGTCCCATTTTGTCTACCACATTGCAACTGTATATTCAACTTTTCATAAATATCAAACATTTAAAGTGACACACACTAAAAAGAGCAACTCAGACCACTCTAAACATGCCAAAGGTATTTGTAAAGCTATAGAAAAGAAACATTTCTTTCCAGATTAATTTATTTACTATATGCAGGAAGTAGTGAGGAAGGATACCAAAATGAAGAATTCTAAAGGGTCATTTTAGTTTCAAACATTCTTTAAAAAAATAGTATTGACTTTGATGCTTGGCTCATTCATATACCATAGTTCAACCATGACATACCTGGAATCACATTGTGGTCTTCCAAATTTTTCAATTTTGAAATGATTTGTCAACTATTTGTTTTTTAAAAGGTAAAATTATTTATTTGATTTATACTACGATATGATTGTATGTATTTTGATGACTTTGTTAATAATATATATGCACCTAGTTTTATATACTACTTTTTATCATGTTGACAAATGCAGAAATAAAATCAAACAAGCAATACCTTGAGTTTGAATTCTAGCTGTGGAAGGACTGCCAAGAGGAGGTTACTGGATATGGTGTGGAGCTGGTAGACAAGCTCATAGGAGTGACTGGCTAGGTCACTGGTTGAACTTCTACCAAGGATCATCACATTATTGAAGAACTGAGAAAAAAATAAAGAAGGACAGAGAGAGAGAGAGAGAGAGAGAATAAGTTATGCCATTATGATTGGTCATTCAATTCATGAATTTGGCAGGCATTAAAGATGAACAGTCACAAAACAATGCTAAATCTTACACTGCTTTGCATAACGAGCTGAACCAACACGATGCCACAATTCCTGAATGGGTTATACAAACTTGTAAGCCTATTGACAGTTTGAAAGAGACAACTAAGGTGTCTAAATCTATGATAAAGAATTCAGTTTATCCTTTGATAAACCATTTATACTTCGTAATACCCCACCCTAAAAAAAAATTTAAAAAAAAATAAAAAAAAAACCTTTCTATTTTTTAAAGTAAAATTGTAGTAACTTTAACCCTCATATGCTAGGAGAAAGATGCAACGATATACATGTGGACACGACATTTTTAATGTCATGGTGGTTTTGTTATCACCCCCCCCCCCCCTCCATGAGTCACAATGTAAACTATTTCTTTTCCTCAAGTTTTTTTTCCTCAGGATTCGACTACAACACTGCTTAGGGATACACATAAATACATCATTCTGTATCTCAAACACATAGAGAACTTACTGCTTGGATGGAAGGTTCAATGCTAGTGGAGGTCCTCTTGACCAGATCCTTGGCCAGTTCATGAGCCTGAGGATGCTGCAGCAGCTTGGAGTCCAGGAGATTGGATAGGATCACCTCCAGGAGCTCTTGAGGAACCACGTCGTTCTCACTGATCAACGGACAAATCACATCTAGCATGAACGTGCGCACCTTGGGCGTGTGTTTCTCACTGCAAGAGATACATGAAAGATAGTAACAGTACTTACAGCAAAAAGATAAATGGAATGAATACTATATGGAATGGATTATTCAAAAGCAACTCATATGGTTCTACTTGCATTAAAAGATACTGTTAAAGATATTCCAACTAAGATTTCTGATGAATGTCGGTGTAAATATCTGAACGGAATACCAGACATCTATGAAGGACCTAACTTACGATCCTTTTTGTTGTGCCGCCAATTCTCAGCACAGCAATCTGAAAAGTTTTGCAGAGATTGCTGACACAGGGTTTTTAGCTCTCACAAATTTCCTACCTTCAGTTTTAACCTAAAATTACACCAAACTTAGACCCAAATCCTAACCTAAAGTACAATTGTAACCCTGACTCTAACGCTATACCTTTGAAGAAGAAAAAAACCTGGGCCCCACGTCACAAAACTTGCCAACAGTGACCAATGACAGTTTTTTTTTATTAGCTACTGAAATCCTTGCTTATGATTGGTTATCAGCAGATTTGTCACTGATTTTTGTCATTTGTCATTGAAAAAAGGCTTTGTGAAATGGGTTCCTGGATTAATTGTTGCCATGGGTACACCTACTTGATGATGCTGAAGAAGATGGTGAAGAGCTCTACAAAGATCTCTGCAGAGTCTTCCAGCTCCATGCAGATGTTGAAGGACTTCACCATGGCCAGGTTCTCCAGCAGGTAGAAATACCTCTTCCACGAGGGACCATCCACATTCTCTAAACCCCACAGCTGCTTGTTCAGGAATTGGAATATCAACTGGATGAGGAGACAACAGAAATACATACTTAGAAATGAAGATTCCATGTGGGCAAAGGAATGGAGCACAGTAAAGGTGTTTGTGCAGAAATCATGCAACTCTAAGTATCAAGCTTTACACTACTACAGTGTCAGGTACCAGTCAAAAATATTTCAGGCATGACTTTCCTATAAATTGCAACTACCATTTCACTGATAATTATGCATGGTTCATTGAAGCTCAGGATAAAGAAGATAAAGGATATATGAGATAAATTGTATACAAGGACCACATTATTCTCCTTAGGGACTTTTTTTACACGTGGTGCTAAAAACCACTGTAAAAACCGCCGCAGCATAATAAAATTATATAAAAAGTGTGCATCAAAGATAGGTATCTTCTTACATAAAAACACAGAGGCCTTTGTTGCACAAAGATTGTATGTTTTCTACAGTATAAAGCCATTCATTTGCATGTTGAGTGGTTTCTATTTGACCGTGTTTGTTTTTGATGCCTTTGTACATGCCACGTGCCAAGAAGGCTTTAACCATCATATTACCTATCTAAGGCATTCAAGGCATCGGGGCTTGCCCCTAAAGATCTGGAATATATCAATACCTTGAGCTGCTCGCCAGTCCTATACGGTGCCTCAGGAGCGAATATCCTGAAGACATCAGCCAGACAGCAACCCACAAGAAGCCGGACATCCTTGCTGGAATGCTTGAAGAGGAAGGGTTCCAGGAGGTGGAGGGCAAGGGGCTCGTACGCGGTGGTGTCTTCTTCCTGTTCCATGTCTTGGAACACCCTGGCCAGCATCTAGACATTCAAGGACAGATGGTATACTATTGAATCATGCAGACTGCTCTGAGATTAATTTTATATCATATTTCACAGCGAACAAGATTTGGCCACTGTTTCTTCTTCTTCTGATTAAGCCTGCCTCCTTCAATTGACTGAAGATTCTTGCAAACTATGTGCGTGTGTTAACCGCAATTTACGTCCATTAGAGTGCTATTTACATTATAATACAGTTTATTTACAAATATTTACAAGCCCATGTATAGGATAGAGGAAGACTAGCCATTGTCACCAACCCTCCGCAGTCGATTATGGAAGGCTCTGCTATGTCAAGCATTTAGTCCACCTTTTTTGTGTGTCTGAAGACCTCTATCTACATTTACTATCAATTGCACTAAACATTCGTCTACAATTTCACAGACAGTCCTAGCCAGCAGGAATATTTGTATTCACACTTCACCACCACAACAATTACATGGAATTACATCATCCAATCAGCCTGAGCTTGCACATACTTTTTGTGGATTACCAATGAAAAATATTCTCCAATAAGTTGTCATGCATAAAATAATTATACAAGACAGCCAAGCTATTTAATTAACATGTGAACACACAAATGGGAAACCTCAGCAATGTCTACTCACTTTGAGTCGTCTAACCATCTCATCCTTGGAAAGGTCAGGGGTCAACTCCTTGGCTCCAGGAGGGTAGGTCACAGGAATGACCCTGCTGACCTTTGACCTAGTCATCTTGTATGACTTGGATGGGCTTGTCCAACAAACAGATAGCTAGTGGCACCTTTAGCTCACTTCTTGATTTATCTCATCCTAAAAGCAAAAGTAGGTGAGAGAAAGGATGAGAAGAAGAAATTGAGTGAGGGAGGGAGAGAGAGAAAAAGAGGTAACAAAAATTAGAATCACATAAATGACATACATGTATTGAAGGCTTAAGCATATCAAATACCCTTAAAAAATGATCACAAATTTAAACATCATTGTATGAATATAACACAAATAAGTGATGAAATACAGGAATTTTGATTATGTATTAAATGTTCTCCAGCTATAAATGGAAGGAAATCTCTGAAATGTACAGTGATTTTAAGACAAGAAATATAGTAATAAACTACTTTCAGGTTATGATTTTGGATCCTACTTAAAATGTCTCAAAATTCAACTGTGACCACATGTAAATGATCACCTCGAATCCCTCCTAAAACTCTTTGTAACTGCAACATTTCATGCAACATGCAATCTAATTATTCTCCTACATGTTCGTGTGGAGCCTGAACACTTCCTATGTTATTGTATTCAAACTGCCAATTCATTTCTGCTTGGCTTTTCACCAGTGTTTGAATATAGTCAGTGTATCTGTACAATGTCATGATTATTGTTGAGACTTTGGTAATTAAAAAAAAATATTATAAAAAAAAATAAAAACATTTTTTGAAGGGCTGTATGAGGCATGATATTAACATGGGTTTGCATGCAATGGATATCTCAGCTCCAGAATTACACCAAACTAACAATCAATTTCATGAAAGGGCAGATCTACAGTTACACTGTGTGTAGGACCATCTCAATTTAGACAATATTAAAATGACTTTATTGGACACATATTATGAAACCAAGAAGTCCTGCTTAATGACTTCTTCCTGTTTGGAATGGCTGTTACTGTGAGATGGTGTAAATCACATGTCCTTGTAGACATACTGTTGCGTAAGTACATGACAGTTAGGAACATCCAGAAGTTTGTGCAGATTTTTTTTGTTTGTACAATAAAGTTGAATAAACAAATTAAAACAAGCTCCAATCTCTGAGTACAACTCTCTCAAGTTTTAAAAAACAATGTGAATCCCAAATCTGGCAGAAATAATTAAGGTCTCTTTTTTTAACCTTGTAAATTCAATCATTTTAGCGATGTGTCCACAAACAAGGATATTTTGATGACTACTAAATCATCCAGATCCAGACAATTTGGTAATCAGGCGCCCTAGTAGGCATACAGACATTTTAATTCATTTCTAGCAAAAGCCAATTAATTTGTTTTTTTGTTAAAAATAAACACTAGATCTAGAGGGTCTATAAAAGTATAAGTACTATGACGGATAATGACGTGACATAGACCCTGACTATGACTGATTTCAGTAGAATTGGCAGAAACTCCAGAAAGTTAATATTGCTCTTTCTTAAATTTGAACCAGAGTCTTTTTCATTTAACCTTACTCTTCTTAGTCATTGACTTTTACAAGATTAGATGAGTACAAGCCTTAATTCAATATTTTTGCAAAGTAAAAGGTGTTTGCATTTGCTGAACCTGCTGAATAAATTTGTTTTTTAAATTTCAAGAGACATTTAATTTTTAAACAAGCTAGAGCTAAGTTAGAGTCTAGTTTTTCACTTTTGGGTGCATCTTAATTAACTTTATGATCTTAACTTTATTATCATTGTCATTAATTGGTGATGGAAATCAAAAATAATATGTATGATAGGCATCTAGAAAGCAACCAAGAGCTTAACTAAACAGCTCATAAGGCCCAAAGCCAAAACAACAGGGCAGTTTTGCATCTCTCAGTCTCTCAGTCTCACTCACTCACTCTCACTCACTGTCTGAATAATTGAACACTCAAACATTTTAGGTCAAATGACTCAATCAAAACAAAAAAGATAAGAATTAATTACACATGAAATCATGCTACATTTCATTCTAAAAACATCAAACCTATCTCTCAATTCACACATCACGATGCAAACACAGAAGTTCACATTAAAAATGATTAAACATGATTCGACTTTCTACCAAAGAGACACCCGCATATCACAGTGACTGGGACTACAAATTGACAATTCCCTGCAACTTGATCGGGATCTTGTCGTCCCCATATGAAGTAAATTAAATGCAACTATCCCATAATCGCAGAGATACAAAATGTAAAATCAAATGAAAAAATAAACTCCTGAATACGAGAGCACTATATCTTTTTCAGAGCAACAAGAAAAAAGCTTGAATTTTAGGGTTTATTTCACTTACCGGAGCGATGTATCTGGCGCCAAGCGTCCCTGGACTCGGTGTTTAGCGTATGATCAAGTTAGTTGGTGAACAAATACGAAACGGCAAGGCTATTGGTCAATTTAACAAATAAGGCAAGTTCCTAACCAATCACATCTGGCGTTTGTTCGCCGAAGCGTTTCTTTATTGGCATAAAGGAAATGAGATTTCAATGTTTTGCTCACTGTACTGTTTTCTTTTGAGAAGGGGCGGGGGAGGGGGATATTCTCTTTAATTTTATTTAAATAGTTGCTTAAGTAAGATATGAGAAAAGAATTCAAGACCATAAACTACAAAGCTGAGCAATTTGTACTAAAAATGAATATGAATAAAATAGATAAAGAGATAAAAAGTAAAGCATACCCCTGTACAAATTCATCATGATTTGTTGTTTATCTGGGTCCGACTCCCCCCCCCCCCTCTCTTTCTCTGTTTCGTTTTTTCCATATCAAACTGGCATTAGCATGATTAGGTATGCCCTTACAAAAAAAACCCATGGAAGTACCACCCTTGCGGTACCATGGTTACCATGGTTCTCATGGTGGATGGTAATTTGGACAAAGAACCATGGTAACCATGGTACTGAAAACCATGCTAACACCGAAGTATGATAACCATGGTTCAGTGTTAACATGGTGTTTGGTACCATGGTTACCATGGTTTTCAGTACCATGGTAACCATGGTTCTCAGTACCATGGTTTTCGGTACCATGGTTCTTGGTACTATGACCATGGTTTTCGGTACCATGGTTTTCGGTACCATGGTTCTCGGTACTATGGTTACCATGGTTCTTGGTACTATGACCATGGTTTTCGGTACCATGGTTCTCGGTACTATGACCATGGTTTTTGGTACATGGTTTTCGGTAACATGGTTACCATGGTTCTCCCACACCTTTCGTTACCATTGTTCTCCTGTACCTAGGTTGCCATGGTACTTGTACTATAATGTTACTGCACGTACCCAGTCGCCTTTCCATTCTGCATGTAGCTTAATAAAAAAGAAAGCATTGATTACATTGCATGATTGATTTTTTTGTTATCATTTACAAATCTACTACCTAAATTAAGCACTTTCAACACAGTTTTCCTCATAATATCTGCCAGCCCTTGATCATTTAACTTTGAAAGAACATGCTGGTCTGCAAAGTAGACACAAAATGACAGGAGCTGGCATGAAGTCCACTTTCAGCACAATTATCCATATTCGCAAGGTTCAGCCACTACTCTTTCATCTGTTAACAAAAGACATCACAATAATGTTGATCATTATTGTCAAATGATCATATGACGTATCAAACATCAAACACTGGAAACAATATGTTTACTTTTTTAAAGGCGTTTATTCAAACGAGCTAAAATCTATCTCGCGTAAAATATATAAAACAATTTACAGTCGAAAACTGAAGTCTATTTCTATAGCGAAAGACTGCCGCTTGTTACATTGCATATGACACTAAACACTTTCAGCACACAGCAATATTATAAGTAAAGTGGTTAGTCTATTTCTATAGCGAAAGACTGCCGCTCATATTCAATAGTACAATTTACAAACTGTCCTTCCAGCGGAGATGGAGATTCGTCGACGATGTCGTACTCGAATTTGGTTTGAAGAAACAATTGGTAGCTAGGCCTACTTCCTATGGTAGATCATAGATGACGTCGGGTAATCATCAGCCAAGAGTCTGCAATGTCGATCGGATGCGAAGTCCATGTTTGGCGATGGTGAAATTTGGTATAGAGTTCGACGGCGACGGTGATCGAAGACAGATCGAAAGTCGATAAATTCATCATAAGCCGGAGTCAGGATCAGACTTGGAAACGACGAAAAGCAAATCGAAGACGAAGAAGGTAAAGAGGTTCTATATTACCTTCAATCAAAGTTCGACGTCGCTGGTGTTCAAAGACAGAACAAAAGTCGATAATGCCAATGTCCTAATTCATTATTAGAGTTCGCAACAAACTTCAAGTTTAAACGCCAAAACGGAGGTCAACGACGAAGAAATGGTGATGGTGGAGTTGATGTTTTGGTCAAGATGATAATAAAGAGCGACGTCGATATGGAAACTACTCATTTGTCATGTTGCGTATATATCTGTAATTTAAAAAAGACAATTTTGAATTAAATAAAAAAAACAAATATGAATATCAACAACTGTCAACATGAAATCACACATGCAGTCACAGAGCAGAGGCAGACATGACATCGATTAGCTTAATTCGTTAATTTGCTGGATTTTTATGCAGTATTCTATTTATTTTCTAAAAAGAATAAAACATTCAATCCTTCGAACAATGACACTATATACTAACAGTAGAGTTAATGACAACGTGTATGTAAATGGACAAACTTTGCTTTGAAAGTTTGAATGATATGCCCCATAAACCCATCAAGATACTACAACAAATAACGTACATGGGATCATACATGTTCAGTCTTAACTGTTATCCTGTCGAATGTATTTTAAGTCCCAGTTGACATCATAAATAACTATCTAGACATCGACTAGATCTATGTACATATTGTAAATAAAGTAGATGATTCTTAAACTTACCCATGCTGTTGTAGATTAGCCGGGAAAAACAGAATTCAGCATGATTTTGCAGATCTAAAACACCAAGATGAACACGAGGCATGAAGCTGGACTGTGAACAGTGCACGTACTATAGCTATATTGCTGCATGTACACAGCATACACGTACACTGCACTAGCACTGCATGTACAGCGATCCTCGGCACACACAATGGCTGCTCCTTGGTTGTGTAGCTGTAGCTGCATGCGCTGGTTGTGTGGGGTTGGGGCTTGTAGGTAATAGTCTTGACTTGTGCAGTCCTTCTTTATGATATTTCAAGCTGTTGCACAATTTCTACATTTACACACTATTGATAAATGGCCAAATGAAAATATATATTTTTTATAATCATAATTTTTTCTATCTTGTTCTTAATGATTCTTAATTTTTGTTTTAATGGTTCTTATATGTTTTGTTATTTGATTTCATGCGTCCGGTAAAATGATTTCATGCGTTCGGTAATTTGTTGTTGTTATTGTTTTAAAAAAATGCAAACGATTCCTACCGAACGACTGATACCTGCACATTAATTGTATAATTAAATCAATCAGACAAACAAAACAAACACAACATATGGTACTGAACCATGGTTAGAACCATACAACTGCCAATTAAGTACCACAATGTACCATGTACAAATTCGGAAGTACCATGGTATACCATGGTACTTGTCATATAACCGTGGTAATACCATGGTTCTTGCATGGTAGTACCATGGTTAGAGACTAGTACCACAGGTACCATAGAGTACCATGGTACAAATTTGGAAGTACCATGGTATACGATGGTACTTGTCATATAACCATGGTAATACCATGGTTCTTTGATGGTAGTACCATGGTTAGAGACGAGTACCACAGGTACCACGGTGGTACCATGGTTTTACCATGGTTTTACCATGGTTACCATGGTACTTTTTTATAAGGGTGTGTTTTTCCCCATTTAGAAACCGACTTGATGCGGTCTTGTTGCTGAATCAACTTGAAGCAAAGAAATTGAGTTTATTTTCTCAATTTTCCTCCTATACACCCTATTTTGCTTTCAGCTCCCCTATTTTTCCCATGTTTTTTTTTCCTCTCTGTGTTTATGATCAATCTTGAAGTACTATATTTGGAATATTTCATGTCCAGTTCTTATTTTAAAGTCTTGTTCTTTTTCAATTTGAATCATAAATTTGTTTATATGTAATAATAAAACAATTGTTACTATATATAAACTTTCAATGTAAGAGTCTTTGGACTGTTTTAACACAGATATTTTATCAACAACCTAAATGCCCAATTACTGGGATAGTGGTAAACAAAACTACAACAAAAAACAATACAAGACGAGACAAAAGCAAAAACAAAAGTGTGGTATACTTTCATAATACAATCAATTAAATCAAACATATATATTCATTTTTTATATAAACAGTTTTCAGACACACACACAAATGACACCATACTCCAATATTCCATTTACATATTTCTTCATTTTAATAATGAAATTTGAACATATACTTGTATTTTACATACTGTACACATAACTTCTGACATGTCATGTTGCTGCATTACACTCATTGTAGTACACCACTTTTTGTTTATTTAGGATACAAAATTGCAAAAATTGTATCTACTGTTGGTACATGTATACATACACACATATTTACTCATTCAGATGAGTATGCAAGCTATACCTTAGGCAAATGTCACAGAGAGCTTCTCTATAAGGGTTTTTCCCCATGTAAAACAACATATATATCACTACATATCAAAGTAAAATCAAATCTAGACCTTCTGCTATAAAGGACTATAAAATGTTTTCTTTTTTGTTGCGTAGCCTCCTCTTGCGAAAACAAAAGATATGAGTCAAGCATTGTGACAAAGATAAGCTTGATCAGATACTGACCCCGCACAGTGACCCTCCTTACAATACAATGGACAAAAATAGATGCATGTATAGAATTAAAATGAATTTTTTTTTTCTTTCTTGTAAAGCATGTAAGATCATATTATTGACTACACTGACTAAAAGGAAAAAAATAGAAAAAGAAAAAAGGGCATATCAATTTTTTGATAAGATCTACTACCATTTAGACGGACTTCAGTTGAAGGTTTGCTACGAGGGATTTTTACTTGCAGTCAAACCTGTAGTAATGACCACCTCTTTACAAAGGCCACCTGTTATAACAGTCACTTATACTGTCTCAGTATTCAGTCTAAAAGACACTTTGAAATGCCACCTGTCCGAGCTACAATTGTAATTGTCATTTTTCTCTTTCCCTATGTGGCATGCAGGCAGGTTTCACAATGCATTTATGTGCAATGTAATAGATTGCATGTTATGTATACATACAAATAATTATAATACTAAAGTAGTCAGAAATAATTGAACCTGTCACCATTGTTAACAGAAGTAAAGTTACAGAATACTGGAAGAGATTAATGACAGTGTTGTTCTGTATTGTTCTTCTCTCAATGAGATAGCATGTTAAAATCAGCAAAACAAAAATTTGGGAAGGGGGAGGAAATTGGTAAGATATAAGAGACGAAAAAGGAGAAGAAAGAAACAAAGAACAGAAAATAGAAAAGAAAAGGTAAGGAAAGAAAAGAAAAGAAAAGAAAGAAAGAAGCAGAAGGAAAAAAAACATGGTCACCAGTCATCTATTGCTTTAAAGTCAGAAAAATGTAACATATTGCTGGATCGTGGCAGTGACACGCCTTTCACAACATGCATATATTCACTCTTGTGGACTACTCACAAAGGGTTCTAGGGAAATTTATGAATTTGACACAGTTCCATTTGATGCACACATTGCAATCAACACAATAGGGCCGAAATGATGTGTACGCCACGTTTCAGATTATGATATAAGCATACACCGGTACTTGGTAGAAGGGCATTAGCAAAAATTACATTGTCTCTTTGGAGCCAAAAGGGCGTTGAATTTGTGTAAGATTAAATGAGTTAACACCCTTCTGGGTCCAAACAGTAACTCACTAAGCAGAGTATACATGTGCTACAGTGCTGATGCCCTTCTCTTGTGTACAGACTGTGTTGATGAAAACAGTGATCTCAAATTTTTTTTTTTTTAAAGTTACTAATTTCTTGTTCCTTCTTTAACAAGATGAAGAGTGATTGTACCTTAAACATAAAAGATGAATGTTTATGCTTTTATGTACATTTCCAACAGTAACAACATTACTTTTTTTTTTCTTCTAAAAAGGCGTTGATGAAAATGCTTTTTTTTCCTTCGAAAAATGTGGAGTTTCTTCTCAAAGAAACAATCCAGACTTAGAAAACCATATGTGTAAACTATCATTTTACCACTAATTGTTTAGGAAATATGGCAAAGTATAAAAATTAAGCTTGTTCTGTCTAACCTTCCATAATAAACGACTTGCCAAGAAAATATTGTGGCATTTAACATAACATTGAAACACATTAAAAACATATTTGACAGATTTACAAAATAAGTTTGTTCATATATTTACCTGCAACAGAGAAAAGATTCAATCAAAGAATACTGAATATTTGATAACTGATACTTATGTACACATACCTTGATTACTGAGTTCCGGCTTTGTATCTTATTTCAGACTTTCCATAAATGCACATAGATAAATATATCACAATGAACTGTGTGACCCAAATATTAGTTTTCTGTAGTGCTTTCATGTGGCTGTAAATCTATAAAATGCAAGCATTATCATAAAAAAAGATATATTGAAACAAAAACAAACCTTATTAGTACCTCTGCAAACCTGTATAAAATATGTCCAATTAATAAGGTATGCATTTAAATGGAAAACATACATTTCTTTTAATCCAATACATGAAATAGCATCAAGAAGCTCAATAAGGACAAATCTTCATATCATAAACTTATTTAAAAACAATACCGGTAATCCACGCAGCCTATATAAATCCCACTTCTTGAATAACGATTTAAGATGTGTTAACACAGATTCACTTAAATGGGAAAAAAAGTTAATTTCATCAAGAAAAATTGAGATGGTTGATATTCATGCACTTTCTGCAAAATGAAGATGAACAAACAATGTAAATTGCAGTTATTTATCCTTGCTGAGTTAAGTTCTTTTATGAGAATGGATCAATAGAAAATAGGACACAAGAATATCAAATATCAACTTCAGGTCTGAACACCAACATCAACTTATAATTACACCATATATTTTTGGATTAGATCTTATAAACAAGGAAGAACACTAACAAAATAACTAGCATATGTTTACTTTATTTGTTTATTTATCGGTACTGATTGTAAATGTCACATCTTGAAGCAATATAGATCAGCAAATACTCCTGAATTATAGGCATTTAAATTAAACAAAAGTTAAGTGATGGCAGACATGTCCAGTGACTCCAGTTGAACCTGTCTAAGTGGCCACCTGTTTATGAAGGTCACCTGTCTATAGTGGTCATCTATATTATTTCTCGCTAGGAAGAAAATGTATGTTGTAGGACCTGTCTAGAAAGGCCATCTGTCTACAGTAACCAGTTTTCCTGTTTCCCTTGGGTGGCCTTTACAGACAGGTTTTACTGTATCAGAAAACTTATGTTAAAAGAGACTAAATGACACAAAATCTTGACACTCGAGTAAGCATTTCCATTTTGGCTTAAGATGCTAAAGGCAATATCAAACATCATCAAAGAGATGAAAATGATGGTGGAATGACCAACAGCTATACATCAACAAATTGAAAATAATCCACAAAAGTGCACCCAAACCCAATTTTTCTGATGCAAGCAATATTCTGAGGGAAAGGGCAGACATGCAACATATACAGTACAGGGTATATCTTTTCTAATTTTGTTTACAAAAAGTCCACATATTCCTTTTTATATTCTTATTAATTAGCTTTAGAAAATATAATTCATTTAAATTGCCCATCCTGACGAAATGATGTGGACTGACAACAAACTACGACAACCATCACAAAAGTAATCTTTTTAATGAAACAATACTTTTGAAAATATAAATCTTAACTTTCATTTGGATCAACATGCAACATGAATATTAAGCATTGATTTAAAACATGCAGGGATATGCAGGAAGACATTTCCTAAAACTAAGGACATACATTAACATCTAGAATAAACCAGAAGAAAAAAAAATCTTTTAAAAAATGTGCTTTCTTGCAACAACTAAAAAAAAAGGGAAAAGGTTTATTTCACTTGATTCCATTTTGCTGAAGGTACAGTAGTGGCACATACGTGAAGCAAAACAATCTAAGCAGCACTGTCAAAAGATTCTGCTGTTATCAATTCAAAATTAGCACTTGTCATGAAGTTTGCAAAATGTTGATTTAAAGTGCTACAAAGAGTCTTTATCAAATTATCCTTAACATGCAAATAGTGGAAGTACATATTCATGTATGTCCCATGGTAATATTATTTCAGTTCCATTAAAATTTTTAGAATTGTATTATTTATTAATTAAAAAAGAATAACGTTGTGATTCTGGTCACCTCCTTGTAAAATATCATTTTATGGCTTAATTGCATGAACTACATGTATTTATTTTGACTTCTGTCAATAATATAATCCTTAATTCATATCAATTATTCTGCTCATGCTTAAAATTCAAGTAGTTATAATTACTAAATGATCTGTTGTCATAAATAACTATTAACTAAAAAAATTGCTTCGACTACTTTCTTATCTGCTAAACATGCAACTCTTGGTGCAAGACTGAAGAACCTGCTTAAATCAAGCCCCATTTTCTACTTGTTTTTATTTTTCACAAAGGCCATTGGGCAATAGTGCCTTTTATATACATACATGCACACCAGTACATTTCTTCAACACACTCATACATTGATCTAATATACACAAAATGCAGGTAATGAGTTCTTGCAAAGCTATGCAATGCAATGAGGTATATAATCACAATAGCAATATAGTAATACGATTATCAGTGGAGACAAAATAACACTCAGAAAATGACATCGGGTGGTCCTAAATTTGGTGATGGCAAATCCGTTGACGTCTTTAAATGGTTTTGACCTCCGGCCATTTCTTATGCAATATCATGAGGTAATTATTCATTGGCTTATCAGAAGAGGACAAGAGTCTAACCAATTCCGTAGTTGACAGTCGATTGCAAATACGTAGAATTTATCCCCAAATACAGCTCCCACATCGAGTTAACATGTGCGGGTCAAAGGTCAATTCATAAAGCTCAAAATAGTTCCCTCCAACATACAATCTCTATGGAAGGGAACAATTTTTGTGCTCCATGAATATGAACATTGACACTAACTTAGAACATTACCATGTTTACTTTGTTGACTATGGTCTTGAGTTTGAAGTTTCTGAAGTTAGCCTAGCTGGCAACCCAAGTTAAAAACAATGTGAGAACCATGAATATCAATTTATCTGCTCTCAGCTACACTGAAAAAGAAAAAGAAACTTCAACTAAAAGTTTTGCAACATTCATAATCACACAAGAGCACTTCCAAGGTCCCTAATATCCTTTGGCATAGATAAACAAGCAAGTACCCTTTAGGTGAACATATCTTTCACAACCAGTCTAGTGGCCCACACACAAATTATCAAAGAGGTTTCACATTTGTTAATCCCATAATGCCCTATCATCATCCATAATAGGATTTTTAAAAATCATCACATATAAAAACAAAACAATACAAATAAACAAAGTTATGCAGTTTGAATATCAATATTCAACAATTTTGCAAAACCACTTCTACGAACAGTGAAGGTAAAATGGCTGGAAGGGATCAAGTATTTATAAAAAAGCTCATTACATACACATTCTGACGTGGCGTATAAACATACAAGACAATTCAAATGAGAGTGCGCATATTCTGCAATCAGAAAATAAAATAAAACCGACTGATTATTTTCTTTGCTCTGTGCAAAGACTTCCACCTAGTGTCCGTAATATATGCTCAAAATTTCATATTTTTTTCATAAGCTGGAATAGATAACCATCCTATGACACCACAATGGTGAAGACCTGATGCAAATCTTTCTCCAGGAAGCAATTGTTCTCTTAATGGAAAAGATGAAGTTATGTCCTTCTTGCACCAGATAGAAGCATCTATTTAACGCTTCGTATTTCTATTTCGTTTAACTGGAATAGATAACCACCCTCTGGCGAAAACGGAAAACAGACCCGATGCAAATCTTTCACAAGGAAGCCAATGTTCTCTTAATATTAAAGATAGAGCTGTGTCCTTCTTGCACTTAAGGTCAAAGATGAAGCTACGTCTTTCTTGCACTCCAGGTATCTATCTACTGTGGCAGAGTATAGACAGTCCTTATCCATTGCATCCATAGCCTGATTAATGATGGCCTGGTACTTGCTTTATTTACAATGGAAATAATCTGCAGGTGAATGATCCGTTCCCGTGTTATATACACATGTGCATCGCAGCAGGATGTGGTGGACAGACAGACAAGAACAAGTGCTACATCACATGGAATAGTCACGACTGGAGGAGCGGCAGCACACAGTCACCCTTTTACTGTTTTATTTTCATTTGTATCAAAGCCGTCCTAGCATGGAAGCATGTGCCTTTGCAGTTTGGCAGTTAGGCATGTTGGAAATCAGGTGAGAAGCTTTTGTCGCAGCTTCTTTGTCATGTTCAGTGTCTTGTATTAAAAGTTGTCCATGTTTTTGAGTTGTAGTCATCAAGTTGTTTGACTGGCTGTCGTTACGTGAACGCTGACGAGGAGGCACCCCCTGTCTGGTGTAATCGGAACCACTCCACAAATTCATCAAGCATCACAGGCCCTGCAGGCAAAGCAAAGAAGTTAAGAGTTAGACTTTGTTAGATGTTTGTACATGTTACTTGTTACAGCTGAATGTAAAGAATCAGGGCCCTGTTTCACAAAACTTGTTATCAATAAAAAGTTGCAATTACTGTTATAAGCTACTGAAATCATGGCATTTGATTGGCTGAGAGCAAATTTGTCATAGAAATTAAACATTTGTTATTGATAACAAGTTTTATGAAACAGGGCCCAGGTTGGGTTCAGATTTGGATCATTTATCTTTTATAAAAATATACTTTGATCAAAATTCAGAGGATTTAAACCTACTAGACATGCCCTGAATCTCTAAGTTCATGAGAAGCTGAAATACCATGAAATTTGAAAAAGGAAAATTTTCAAGAATAAATATGGAAAATCCAGGGCTTGATACAAACGTGGTTCTGAAGACAAATAAACTTTTTAACCCTGATTTTTTACAAGTTGACCACTTGCAAGGTAGGACCGAGTCACAGACACAGAACCCTATAAACTAAACGTTGTCTAGATTTGTATCAGGTTGACTAGACCCTCCATAACTACAGCTCCCTTTAAAACTGCTCCTGAAGACTTCCCTCTCCAACCATTACCTCCCCAGACAACTACCTCTTATAACAATTATCTCCAAGACAATTCCCCTCTAGAGTAGGGCAATAGTTGTTTGGGGGTAGTAGTCCTGGGGAATGTTTCACAAAGACTAAGATCGACTTTGAGTTGGACTTAACTATGACAGGCCGTTCATGCCACTAGTTCCTCTAACCATTCCTGGCATTGGTTTCTCAGGGGATGTACAAATCATGGTCACATATCTACCGAATTTACATTTTTTATAGTTCAATATTGAAGGAAAAACATCTAAAGATTGTAATTGAGAGACCAATGATGAGAGCAACCATTGCCATGAATGGCCTGCCATAGTTAAATCCAACTGAAATTCGATCTTAGTCATTGTGAAACACTCCCCAGGGGAGGCAGTCCAGGGGCGAGGTGTCGTAAAATTATCTTGATCCGACATTAATCTACAAAGGATATATCGTAGTTTATACAAAAGTGTTCATGACTTACAAGCACCATCTTCATCATAGTTACTAAGGTCAGGTCGGATGGCCCTGCTGAACTCCAGGATATTGCACCACTGGTCCTTGTTGATCACCTTGTACTTGGTCTTCTCAAGGAATTGGTGAAACTGACTAAAGAGAGGCCATTGACGACCCAGTAGCAACGTCAGCATGGCCTGGGCAGTATCAAGGTCCATGCTACGCTGATCTTTATTCACCTGTCCACAGTATCAAATATGAACAAAAATAAATCATAAGATCTATTAATGGTCTATGAATGTACAGTCTAATGGTCTATTGCAATATAGGCGGACATAAACAAGCATGGAGTGCATTTGGGCCCCTTTGGACCCCTAAGTTTAATGCGAACTAGTGCAGCCAAATGTCCAAGTGAAAATAGTTTTCAACACATGCAACCCTACATATTTTCCCTGGGGATTCTTTTTAAGTTTTTCTCCCGGAGTAAGGAAATGCATAACCTGAATAAGACACAAAATAAACACTAGGAGGAATACAAAAGTTTTTTCAGCTTCTCAAGGAAGCGATATTGAGGATCTGACATTGTTTTGGCGAAAGCAGCTCAGGGCTTTATTTTGCCAATGATATAAGGTTAAGGTTGCAATTTTTAGTCCAGCTTAGGATAGGGGGTAAGGTATAGCGTTGGTCTCAGGTTCAGGTTGGGAGTTCTGTTAGTGTAGAAAATTTGATCTTGGAGAAATTGTCGCAGGAGCGTTTGTTGAACAACCAACAAAGTCACCGAGTCCAATGCATTTATTTTGAGAGCTGAGCATTTAAAATCTATAAGTAAATTTCTCAAGACATAAAACTTTCTCCTTTTAATTTTAAACTTAAAATGACAAAATTTGATTTGACTTACCCTAGCAAAATCATAAGCATATCTGTAGATCTTCTTGAACGTTGCAGGTTCATCTAAAAGGGCTCGTAATGTCTCTAACTTTCCCCTAATTTTTTCTGTGCCGTCCACCCTGAATAAACAAAATAATCAGTCAATAATTGTTTTTAAACTATACAATTCATTGAAATCGCTAGTGTAAAAAGTGTTTGATCTCACGACTATGAACACTTAACATTAATACATAAATATGAATTGTATATTGTTACAAAGTAACTTACCATAAAAAAAAAACAAAGGCTGGCTCCTGTGTGCATGCATACATGTGTTTATTTAGTATCAGTCTACTCTGCAGTCAAATTTTCCTTTATTGAAATTTGCAAAACATCTCTTTAAAGAAGTAATATTTGAAGCTGGTATTTAAAAAAAATAGTAAACTGGTATATATATATATATATATATATATATATATATATATATATATTAACCCCAAACATAAAGAGAAAAATGTTTATAGATGACTGATTCACTTTAAGTTTGCTGTTCCTTGGCTGAATGAGTACTTGTGATATCAAGATAGAAATCATAGCTGATGTGTTCTCAAAGCTGAAATAAACTGAACTGCTCTGAAATTGTTTTACCGCCTATGAGGATAAAGCCTATATTTCAGTTATTATTATTATTTTATTATAATTACTTGTACCGTGCTTTTCCCATAAGGCCAAAACCACTTACAGTGAATGAAAATTAGATTGACATAAATACATGTCATAAGAAAAACAATTTTACAACTACAAAATGCCCCAAAAATGTGTTTTTGAGGCCTCTCTGAAGGTAATAACTGATGGAGAATGTCTAATTCATGAAAAGGGTATTGTGCTTACTGTAATTTGGTCATGCCATTCATCCACTCTGTTTGTGTGAAGAAGCCCATCTGTTTAGCATCTAACATCCAGGCCAGGACCAGCATGACCAGGTTCTCTGGTTCTACACCAATGTCTTCACAAAACTTCTCCATACCTTCAGGGCCTGAAAGACAGCAATGGAAGACAGATTGTAATTGTGATGGCATTTGGTGTTGTTGCTGATGTTTATTTTCTTTCATGACATGTTGCTATAAAGCGTTTCTTACATGAACAATGTGTCGACATAAGTCAAAACTTATACTTTTGGCAAAAAAAAACTCATCTGTCAAAACCATTATAATGAGTCATAAATGTCTGCTTAAAATCAACATAACTTTGCTTCATAAGATTATTGGCAGTGCAAGCCAAAAGTTTTTTTTTAAAACTCTCTCCTCTTCGTTAAAATAGTTTGTCAGATGAATCTGCAGAAAACAAAGTTAAGAACCGATGTGGCAACAAAGAAAAGGTGCCTAAATTACTTGAACTCCTCTGATTATACAAACTGTGTAAAGTAAATGAACATAAAGAATTCTTCTGCCAACAATGGACACGGATGCACTCTTTTCATCTCTTCTTCTTTCAGTCAACATAAATGATGACAAAAGGCCTATCATTGATCGCACTGAAGGGTAAACCAGCAGAAGCCATCAAGAAGTCAATAAGAATATATAAAGAATAGATTTAAATGGAACATATTAAATGACTTGCATGACTTATTTCTATCTCCATTTTGTAAATATGAATGTATCAACAAAATATTCAAGTATGAATTGCTTACTGTTTAGTAAACCCGCCCCCACCCCTGAAAATTGTTCAAGAGGATCAATCAGATTCCTAAATTTACAAATATTTTATCATAATTTATTTTAAAAATACAATTCACAAATGCTTTTGTTTTTAAAGTGAAGGAGAATACTAACCTAATGAATCTGTATCCGGGTCCATGTATTCTCTAAACCAGTTCTGACATTTCTTGACTGAAAAGGGTGCCCTACTAACGTGGTGATGATGGCTGGTCAACGAGCTGCTATGAAGATAATTTCTAATGCTGCTGTAAAGAGGTGAGATAGATAATCAAACAATGTGTATGTGATGAACAAGTACAAAATTAGGTTAGTTGAAAAGTATATGAAATATGTCATAGAATTTTAGAGGATGTATGATGAGAAGGGAAAATTAACAACAATACAATGCAAACACATATAAAGAGAAATAAATGGAGGAAAGAGAGAAGGTGAAACAAAGAGTCATGAAAGATTGAGAGGAGAGAGGGGTGCATCGAGGGGTGACACAACAGACTCATTGTGGGAGGTTTCATCTTTTCTGGAAAATTTTGAATATATAAAATCAGAGTTCAACTGATTTTGAAAATCATGTAAATAATATCAAGACAAACTCACCCTTCCTTGGATTTCTTATTCTTGACAATATCTTCCGCCGAAGAAGTTCCTCGTTTTCTCTTGGGTGCCATGTCTGGGTGAGGGAAAGCAGGGTGTGGTGTGGACTTAAAATCTCCACCGCCGCCCAGGGTCTGAAAGAAATAATTTACTTATTTATTCAGCACTTCCAAAAAATATAACAATAAAGCAATATAAATCATGATGATTACAAAATTAGAATGACAAAAATTATACAAATTTTTGTAGCAATATTCTGAGTGCCAAAGATGGCAGCTGGGGAAGAAGAGAGCAAACTTAATCACTGTAACCGTAACAGTCCCTCCATTCAACCAACTGATGCACTCAGTAGACAAATAAAGAGAGTAACAAATCAATGATAAAAAATAAGAAAATTTAAAAATATATACTGCTGAACCACAGGCTTATTCAATATTGATCAGTCAAACGACTCGTTGAATCATCCTTTCGATGTCTATGACATAAGTCGTTCTGATCTTGAGACAATGGCTTTACTTATCTGCTACCTACTAATTCACATTTTCCCCATGATATAATTTTTAAAATCTTTTACGATGTCTGTCTTATGATTACAACAACTACATAAGGATATATAACAGCTGAGTGTAAGGGCAGTGGTGTTGTAACTGGGAGGGTCAGTGTTTGAAAGTTGAAAGTTGAAAGTTTGAAACCAAGTCGATGTATTTTCTTCGGCTACAGAGGCATTAATAATCAATTACAAAGTCCTAAACATGGACTTAGTCGTTGGTCACCTGAATTTATTTTACATAGAAGAACATCCTCGGTTTCATAGTGGTCACATAAGATAAATAGAATAACCATCGTCATAAAATGTATATCAGGGAGTCATGCATAAATATGCACTTACATGCAAACCCTTTCTTCAATAATCTAGGAAAGACGATTTAAAGGGAAAGTCCACCCCAAAATAAGTTTGTTTCGATAGAGGCAGAATAATAAGAAAATCAGGTGAGTGAAAGTTTGAGCAAATTCTGAATGAAAATAAGAAAGTTATGAATTATTGAAGTTGTGATCAATCAAATACAAATTGGCAACTCTGTGACTTATTATACGAGCTCTCCTTCATTTGCTTTGTGCATAATATTTCATAAAATCATGTTTTCTTCGTTATTGATGACGGAATATATATTTGTTCCTTGCAGGGGGAGTATAGAAACATATTTGCAATTATTATATTTAGGGTGCATGTATGGTTGAAATTTTTCTTGAGGGAAAATGAAAATTTTAGATTTTTTTTAGTACTGAGCAAATGGAAGTTGAGCTCGCATGATACGTCATAGAGTTGCCAATTTGTGTTTGATTGATCACAACTTCAAAAATCCTAACTTCCTTATTTTTAATCGGGATTTGCTCAAACTTTCACTGACTTGTTTCTCTCATTTTTCTACTCCTATTAAAACTAACTTAATTTCAGGGTGGACTTCCCCTTTAAGTCAATTCTGATTGTAATCACACCCAATAATTACCAATAACCATTGTAATGAACATTAAAGAAAAGAAACAATTATAATCATTAAATAACAAATTTTGGCGGAAAGTGGCTTACACAAATAATTTGTGAAATTGTTGAAATTGAAATAGATTATCACTTGACAACCCAAGATCACAAAATCTGTTTCTCTTAAATTTGAAACAAATAGAGCTGCAGTAAAGACCCCAAAAAGTTGGTATTTTGGTAAAGCTCAGAAAATGAAGTTTAACAAAGTTTTACCAAGTTTAAAGTTCAAAACTTCTTACTTTCATCTATTTAATGCTTGGAGAAAAATATCCTACAGATATTTCCACATTCAAAAAGACTTGTTTCTTACCAAGCGAGTGAATCGCTGGTGAAGGTTGGGGTGTGAAGCTGAAGAGTTTGGGTGATCCAGGGCGGACAGGAATGTGTGTGAGGTGATGGAATACGAGTAGCTTACAGCATCGTTGGCAAGTTACTATGGCATTAACCTGACAGACAGAGTAAAGAACAAGAATTTTATTTAAAAAATGCATTTGACAAAATTTGAAGTTTAGGTGAATATACAGTAGTGTCTTGGTGCTCTTGAATATATCTGAGCCTACATTACTTAAAGGTCATCTCAAAATGATGATGTACACCAATGTCTTGGGTGGTATTCTGAGCAGTGTTATAGCTAGAGACTTTTAAATGGTGGGCGCGACTTCACTGATGCCATTTAAATCCCAAATCCTAACCTCTGTGCCTACATTACTTACAGCATATTTGGCAAGTACTATGGCATTAACCTGGCAGACAAAGTAAAGTACAAGAATTTTAAAAAAAAATGTATTTTACAAAATTTTAAGTTTACATGTAGGTGAATGTACAATAGTGTCTTGATGCTCCTGAATATATCTGAGCCTACATTACTTAAAGGTCATCTCGAAATGATGATGTACAGTTGTACACCAATGTCTTGGGTGGTATTCTGAGCAGTGTTATAGCTAGAGACTTTTACATGGTGGGCGCGACTTCACTGATGCCATTTAAATCCCAAATCCTGACCTCTGCAACGTCGCGATCGCAAGCTATAAACAAGAATACATGTGCGTACTAGGCGCTGATAGAATAGAATTAGAATAGAATAGAATTTTAATGACTCTTTGACCCCCTCTTTGGGTATGAGAGTACAAACAAACATAAAAGTATAACAGCAATGCATGACTTATGAATACAATTCTAATACATTATACATATATTATGACACAAAGATACAAACGATAATACGTGTATAGTGTAAGAAAGTACAAACAAGAACAATGAACTAACTAGTAAACACAATATATACATGTACAATGTAGATAGTGACAATAATAACATGTATAAGTATAATGCAGTCTATTTACAAGCTAAATAGTAAACAAAGCAGGCTATTTCACACTATCCTACCGCTACGAGTATGCGTAGGTTCAGCTCAAATTGTACTTCCTGAAATGCTTGAACTATCTTCTTTCTCTGTTTTTTAATAAAATATCAACATAATAAGGCGAGAAAATCTTGCTAAATTCTTCAACTGAGAAGCGATTCTAGTATTAAAAAGTTCTGTCATGTGCATAGCACTTGGGAGCTTAGACTTGCAAAACTTTTTTGATAAATATAAACATCTCTCCCTTTGAAAATATGGACAAACAAAAATATAGTGAAATTCATCAAAGCAAGTTCGGCTCAAACCCAATCAATCAAACAATTAACATTTTAATTGTAACAATATTGGACAAATTTTACAATATGAATAATGGAAAAAAATATATATTAAAGTACTTTAATCTATTTATTCAGGAAAATTAGGAACTTTTTAATTTACCCTATCAAAAATAAACATTTGAAAGAACAGAAATCGAATGAGTCTGGGCTGCTATCTCTCTGCATTATAACGTATACATCGGTAAATTCAATATGGCAGCCTTCATGAATCGTAACATTAGACAACAACCGTCTCTGCAAATCTTTAAAAAATATCATTTATTGTCATATTGAAAAAATGATTCTTGTAAAATTGCAAATAAAACATGGTTAAAGACGGCAATATGAATGTAAGTACTACTTTTCTTCACAAAAAGTTGAGTTTAAAGCAGTTTTTTTCATCTGGAGTGGTGGGCAAAAGTCCTCCGTGTTGGTTGGCCCAGTGACGACCACCTTAGCTAAAACTGTGCTTGTTATTATATTATATTACCGAACCGAACCAAGTTCATGTAAAAAATTGCCAAACTCGGCCGAATCCGAACATGACTTACAGCACTACCTTGCACACACTCACACTTGGAAAAACTAACATCAACGGATAGATAAACATGTCAAGAATCCATAAAAATATATCACAATATTTCAAAATTTATACAAAATCAGTAAATATTACTGTTTAAGAATACATTTTGTACACGCTACGGCTGCTAAAACTCGAATTAACAGGTTAGAATTGTCAGGAAAAATGATAGGCTTTCGTAAATGATACTCGAACGATCTTGGTACCAACCTATAGGGAATGAGGTAAATAACACCATGATGTCATTTCTGAACTGCTTTGTGGGACGGGCTTTCAGCGAATTGGGTAGTAAGAACTCGATAACATAACGATATCATACCGATAGCCAATCTTAATCGGCTGCTAAGGTACCATCGGACGGATGTGCGCATGCGTTGCTGAACGAGGCATGACGTCGCGCAATCGGAACCATGGCTAAGCAAACCGTAGTGGGACATAGAGTCTAGCTAGTCTATAGTCATGATACATGTCACATGAAGCTGATTTTTTTACTCGAAATAATTTTTGTATTTGCATGTATTTTGTACCACTATGACAGGCATTCTCTATTTTCAGAAAATAATTATATTTTAAAATAATATGGCGTTAATCTATTATTAACAACAATTATCGGCAAGCGAGAGTCTTGTTTTTTCGTTACAAAGTGCCAGATATTTGTATGTGACCGTCAGACAAAAAATTGTGTCCTCACATGGTTTTGCAAGTCGCTAGCTCAACCCAATCCGAGCAAAGAACATGAGAAGATGTCGGAAGACTCGGATGTCCGTCCGGTCGACAAGGTCAGGCCATTGACAGCGCCAGGCACTGTGCCGGGTAAGAGCGGGGAGGTGGAGAACTCCCATCCTCATCCAAAAACAGCTGCAGTAAGCATCGCACACACATTATCCTCAAAGTGACACTTCGCTGTGACGAACATTGAATGTCAGACTATGTTTACGTTTAGAAATAAGACGAAAAAACATGATTCCCTTGTAATAAAAATAATAATAATGAATTATATTACTGTCAAATATCAACAGCGAACGATTATACTTACAAAATGTAAATAGGTTGGTTGACAAAGCTGGAATCATAACGAGTTTTAGTGGTACGTTTTCGCCCATGTCCCCCTGTGTAGCTCGCCATTACCGCACGGCCTGCGCATGCGTTTTACCGGCGAATTCGCCCTTACCTAACAGCTGATGTGATTGGTCAAAATGGAGCCCCTCAAAGATTCGACCAATCGGAAATCGCGATATTGACGCGGCGATTGGCAGAAGACATTCCTGTATTTCATCGCCGATTGATTTAGTTCCGATGTGGTAAGGCCCCGTAATTTCAGTTTTATATCAAATTTTAGTCAAATTAGAATATAATAACAAAGCTTTACGTATGTATAGACTTATGTAAATGTACGTTATTGTACTTGAAAGGCTGACACGACTGTACAGAATAAATAATATTGCACATAGATACGGAACGCTGATCCCTGGCAACCACTTTTGTTTTTTACATCACGAAAATGCACGTGTGGGACTGCAGAGTGCTCTCGGCTATCTCGAATATTGTTTAGATCGAGGTTTGAGACAGAGAACATCTGTCAAGTGTGATCTCGACTGTTGCACGGTGTTGGGTAAGGCAGATTAAGGAGTCCACATTGTCAAAACCATAACATTTTGGATTTTTCTAGTCTATTTTCAAATGAATTGTTATTGTTAAAAAAATTGCAAGGCCAAGTGCAAGTCTGAAGTCAAGTGTGAACAGGTGAATGTCAATGTGATGTGTCCATGCATGAATCAGGATCATGATTGAATGATTGATGACAATGTCAATGGCCTCTCAGACTCAGTCTATGGTCTGCATGGTTGTTCGGCTAGGACTACGTCTGGCTCCACTGACAGTGACAGCCTCTACAAAGATTGAAGTAGTCTACATCATTTTGGTTAAGTGTCTGATTAGTGAGGGGAGGTTGAGTACAATCTACAACTAGGTACAAAGTAGGTTTGAACTGTGAATGATTGCCGATCTTATCGCCCGCAGAACATAACTAGGGTCTAAATTCTAGGCCAGTAGCTAAGTTCAAGATAACAGACAGATTAGCTGAAAGTGAGTTCTTATATTGATGCTTTAGAGTCTACAATAAATTTTGATGTTATCTTTTATCAAACTGTTATAAATAAAAACCGAGGGCAAACGTTGCTCCGGATTCCTGCAAAATTGGGCTAGTTAATCCCCCCTTGTGCATGCAGCAAGGGTTACTGTCTATGTATGGAGAAGATTGATAAATGTTAGTTTTATTAAAGAATCTCCCATACCAGACGGTTATTTCTGTCTAGCCACAGACATGGTGAATTGTGTGTTGCAAATTGTCATTCTACCGTATTTGCCGGCGTAAAGGCCGCACCCCCGCATAGGCCGCACCCCCAACTTTGACATTTCGTAGAGAAAAAAAAAAAAAAAAAAAAAGGGAAAAAAAAAAAAAAAGGAAAAAAAAAACGGACCAAAGAAAATAATTGTAATTTTCCCGTAGAACTCTATTTCTCCTACAAACTAATACCAAAATTATCAATCATTTTATAAATTTACAGGAAGTTTACCTAAAAAATGATCGTAATTTAACAAATCTTCATCGATTTTTAGGCAGATTAGCACATTCATGGGACACTAGAGGGCGCTTCGCATGCATACAGAAACCAGAATGGCCAACCTATCGCAGGGTGGAAGCATGGTGGAAGGATGTTTTTTTTTTTTATAATGTTATCCGGTCTTACCCCTATCGTACCGTCAAATGGAGAAAATAAACAAGCTTTTGTATTGTTATTAGAGATCTACCGAGGTTAGTTTGTCGCTTTAATTAATTAGATAGTCTCAATTATAATTCAGAATTATCTTACTGAAAAGTTAACAACACCGATGATTGCGCTCTGTGCATCTCCGAAGGTGCGTTGGATTTGTTAGCAACTCCAGCCCCGTAGCTCCCCACCACAGAGTGTGTGAGTAAGGTACCAAAATCATACCTTACTCACACACTCTGTGGTGGGGAGCTACGGGGCTGGAGTTGCTAACAAATCCAACGCACCTTCGGAGATGCACAGCGCGCAATCATCGGTGTTCTTAAGGACATTTTTACAACTTTACAAGTACGAGTTTCTGGTCAGTTTTCTCCTTATTTCTTTGGTTGCACAACGATTAAAAAGATAACTTCTTCAAATTTGCTGCTGACGTGGTTCACAAAAGATCTTGTCCGATGTGTTTTCAAGTCAATTTTGTTAATATATTTTGTTGTATGAAGTTGCCTACAAATAATGGACGTGATATTTTGACCGCTGAATTTTGTTGTTGTTGCGTATACGCCGCACCCCGACTTTTTGATTTTTTCTCACCCGAAAATACTGCGGCCTTTACGCCGGCAAATACGGTAGTCATGTTTTGAACAGGACTAGATTGGTCAATTGGTCAAGTGACTGAGGGCTGAGAAGTGCCAGAGTCAAACCCAAATGAGTGGCCTCCTAACACTTGACTGATGTTGCTTTTTAAATCACTGCTTCACAGTTTGTAAAATAAACATTGTCATGTCGACCTGTAACTCTGTAGATTTCATGATGACTAAGTTTCATCATAGACTGCAATGTATGACATCTTCATGTTGAATGTTCAATGCTATCTAATAATATATTTCTTTCCCTATTGAATGATGAGTATCATGCAGTGTGATTGATTTGTATATAACGACTCACTTTAGGCATGTAAGCTTGATGTAAAAATAATGAAGGAATAGAGTTAAGTAGAAATCGAAATTTTCTGGTGATACAAATTTAACATCAAAACCTAGGATTCAAGCCTTTTGTATTTCCTTGATTCTTAAGAATAGAAGATTACTCTTAATGCCTTTTCTGTTTCTTTACTTAGATCATATTTTTTAAAGATTTTTCCCCCTTATATTTTAACAGATTATAGAAATTTACAATGACAACAATGCTGAATCAGAAGTGAGTTTGTAACCTGCAAACCAAGAACAAGGTTCACCATGCCTGCTGAGGACGTCCGGAAGGAGCATGTGTTGTCCTCTTGTGGGTCACTCCTAGGCCTCCCAGCCAACGACAGCGCAATCACCAGCCTCTATTCGGCCAGGGAGCTCAACACCTTTCTGGATGATGGCAACTGTTCAGTGCTCTCGGCAAAGCTCAACAGCTCGGGAGGAAACAAGAAAGTCTACTTGGCAAATAAGGTGATTGATTAAAAAGCAAATTATTAAATCTGTCAATTAAAAAACACAGGAATGTGCAATAAGTGTATATGTCTACAACTAAGATCTTCTTTCATAGAATTAGATTGAAAATAAAAATTGATGCAATTCTATTTGTATAAATGCAATTAAATGCATTGATATCGGAAGCATTATCTAAATTGTAAGGTATAATTTTTTTTTAGCATTGGTGTATCTGGAGACAAAAAAAATTGTTCACAAGTGCAAAGTTGTTATTTAAATAATAGTACTGTGTAAAGAAAATGATGTACTCCAGGTTTGTTTTGAGTGATATCTTTCCTCACCAAGGCATTATAAGACTATATACTCTTCATCCTCAAAAGGATAAACATATCTACAGAACTTTCTGGGTAATCATATTTACTAAAAAGCTTACCTCAAATTGACATACATGAGACCACACATTTTTGGTTTGATATACTGTGAAACTAATTTATTTTCCTTTGTTACCAGAACTCAAAATGACCTTTAACCCTTTCTTGCTATCCCATCCCAGGTTGATCCCAGTGATACAGGAGAGAAGGTGATTGCTTTCTTCAAGCTACGTCCAGATGTCATCTCAGCCGATAATGTCCAGTCAAGCATTCTGACCGTGTCTATGATGGACTCTCCTGTTGGGGCACTCTTTCATGCAGTAGACAAGGTCAGTGAATCGCCATGATTAAGAATAGCAATAGAACAACAATGGTTTAAGATACATGTTTGTAATGGCAGAGGTAAAGTAGAAAGAAAATGATAATCTGTCTACTGCCAAAATATATTTCTAAGGTTAGAGGGTTGCTGTATCTAATTGAATTGATTTTTGTAATTTTTGAAGATATTTATTCATTAGCATTCATATAGTGAAATTTTACATTGTCTTTAATAGATGGCAAAAGGCCACTGTGGCATTCCTGCTGGATATATGTTATCACCATTGAACAAAAGCGTTTTTGTTTGAGCTAACGTTACTACATGTCTTTAAAGTGTGCCGTAAGTCCTGTTCTCGTGATCGTATAATCTCAAGAACCAATCGATGGATTCCAGCCAAACTTGAGTCGTGTATGTATCTTGCAGAGCCAATGAACTGTTAAGATTTTGGGGTCACGAGATCCAAGTTCAAAGGTCACAGGGGCCGGGCTCATTATGTATGCAAAAATAGCTTGTATAATCATTCAACCATATTTCATATCCCAGGTGTTTGCCCCATTGCTTATTGAGGATGAGAAGTACAACCGTACCTTCAACCCCAAGCTCCAGAGCCTTCTCAGTGAGCTTAGGGCTGGACTCAAGAGCCTGGTCAGGAAGCAGGATCCATCGCAGGGAGGACAGGTCAAGCGAGGGGACGATGACTTTGCTGGTATGACCCTTTGACCTTTTATTTACTTGAAAGCCGTAGCGGATATGAATCATATTGAGGAGGTGTTTTTCAAAATTATGTATATGCATGTCTGCCATTGAATAAATCATGTATGTTGATATCACAAGTTTTACTGTCATTTGATATTAACCCTTTCCTTTATTTTGGTAAATGGTTAAATATATTTTTGAAACTGCTTGTAGCCTTTGCATAGAGAGTTCATATATTTACAATTGCACAATATAGATAAGTTAGCTTACATTGCAAATTAGTAGTTTACAAAATATGATGCAAATAACTGTCTGTTGATAACATTTGCACTTTGATTGGATAATGAGAATCAGTGTGGTAAGCAACTTTGGGGTGACATTTTTATGGAAGACTCTTACAATGAAAGATTTCAAGGTGTCTATATACAGTCAAACCTGTCTATAGTGACCTCCCAAGGGAAACACAAAAAGTGGTCTTTGTAGACAGGTGGTCACTATTAAAAGCAGGTTTGACTGTACAACAACTTACATTTTCTTATCTTCTACAAATTGATTTAAACCCTTCCCTCCTAATCTCTCCCACCCCACAAGGTATCCTGACCCCTTCGGATGAATTCCAGCACTGGTCAGAGGTTGCCATGTCGGGTCGCAACCAGGACGCCAAGGAGCGGGCGGAGCATTTCCTGTCCTTCTTTGAGATCATCTCCAGGGAGTTTGATGTCCTGGACACCCTGTCGCTGGAGGAGGGCAAGGAGCTGGTCGAGACCACCCAGGATGCTGTGGATGATGTCTGGAAGCAGGGCGAGTTCGACCCCTATCCTGAAAAGAGAATGGCCCACTTGCTGGAGGTCATAGGTCAGTGATGAGCAACCCAATGGCCTGAATTCACAAAGGAGGTTTAAATTTAACCCATGGTTTAAACCTTCATTTACATAACCCATGGTTTAAATTAGCGCAAAATAAGCTCAACACAGTCAAGAGGTCCAATATAAGACGCGCGCAAGGCAAGGTACGCTTATTTTGCGCTAATTTTTAAACCATAGGTTATGTAAATGAAGGTTTAAACCATAGTTTAAATGTAAACCTCCTTTGTGAATTCGGGCTAATGAGTGTTGTCGTTTGTCCCTGGTGCACAGTTAGTTATGGAGATTAATTTAAATTATTGAGCAGGGAAGGACTGCAATTCTAATCATTTGTTGATTGCACCATCATTATATTGAAGCCTTTGATTGCAAGACTTAGTTTTAACCCTCCATAGCAAGAATTGTGGGTAAAAATGTATGGGTGTCAATCTCGTAATCAAAGAATTTTTGTTGCTTTATTTTCTAATGTTGAAGTAATTGATAAGTTTTAAATTGCAAATCTGTTAAGATATCAAACATCAATTATTTGTGTTCTTATTTTCAAATCTGTGATCTGTCCTAACCTTAAGAGGTAGATCCTTGATGCAATTTATCTCAGAATAAATTTCTCAAACATGTCCTATGGTCTTCATCTCTGCCAGGAAGTGCATTCGGACGCTTCATCCAACGCAAACTTGGAGCATTTGACCTCTGGCTTGACCCCTTCCACAAAGTCAAGCAGGCCTTGCTGAGTGGCATCGCCATCTGTGACAAGTGGATCTCCAGCTGTGAGAAACTCACCGAACAGTTCTGGAAAAGGGACCCCATGCACCCCTGGAATGGGGCCAAGTTCACCCCGGATGGTCTCTCTCAACTCTCCAAGAGACTTCAAGAAGTAAGTTAGATATGCTCAATCAATCTTCATACTATTGCTAACATTAAAAAATTAAAACATTTGCTGCTGTAATATGAAGAATATATCTATTGTGTAGAGTTTTGCTCTGGTAGCCATGATGTGGTATAACACATGGACTATAAGTTGCAACCAGTTACCCCTGTTATAGGGTTTCTCCTGGCAGTTCTTGGCAAAATGTCTTTTCAACAAGTAAGCACCAGGCTAGGATATAAAGTACCAATTTCAGATTACTGGTCTAGAATACGAACCATTGTACCATGCTGCATGTAAATACCAAGAAATTCTCATTTCAAACTATTTTGGGAGTAACATCATAAAATTGTCTATACAATCATTTTCTTGGCAGAATATTTAATACTTTGATTATTTGATGTGTTGATTAATTCCTGTGCATAGGAGTTCCAAACAGACAGTACCCCATTTGTTAAAAGTTGATATTGATATGGCTTTTTGAAATTACAGATTTCAACGTTGAGGACGATTCATGAACAGCTGGTCCGTCTGCTGTCAAAGGGAGAACAAGAAGAAGTGCGGCTCAAGGATGTCTTCTCAGTTTTCTCTGGCCTGAATCCACTGCAGTACAACCCCTACACAGAACCACAGTGGAGGGCTGCTGTCTCCCAGTACGAAAGGGGTAAGGAGCAGTATGAAAGGATAGAATCAAGATACATACTTGGAAATTAACTAATTATGGAATTAAATTTGATTTGATACAATTCATGCTGATACAGAGCTTGATGTTCACACTGCATTCAACACTGGAACAGCTGTGACTGAGAGTTAGCTAAAATTCCTAGGCCTATATGTTTTGTGGAATAAGAGATTTTTTTTTAGTGCTAGCACTCATGAGCTTTTAGAAGTTTGGACTATAAACCAATTTTCAAAATAATTACCCAGTGAAAGTCTTCAAATTTGTGATAAGTAAACAAAAAATGTGATGATTAAAGATACCATACCAAATGGGGGACTGTCAAGGTCAACAAAGGCTATGTATAGTCCTGTGTATTTGCAGTGTTTGTGTACACACTGGTCATCTGAATCACTACATCATTCTATCACAAAACCCTGCACTCTATTAATTCTAAGAGGTAATTTGTTCAATGCTGTTTGACCCGTGCGTGAACTGAAAATTCATGTTTTCTCGACAAAATGTATTTCTTCTCTATGTAGCAATCAATCCAGCTGAGAGGAGGATTGCCATCAAGCTCCGGACTCAGTTCAGAAACGTGGAAGGCAACCCCAACCAGCTGCTTAGGGAGTTCCAGAAGTTCAAGGAACTGGTCGGCAGAGAGAGTGTCCGCAAGGAGGTGGTGTCAGAGAGGTGAGAGCTAGGGATCAACAATGGTTTACCCAGAGTCAAAATGATTTTTAATGTATTGAATTTGTAGTTCACTTTGATTTTAATCCAGAGATATGCAAGTATGCTTGACATTAGCATCAAGAGGGATATGACAGCTTTGAATCCAACCTGAGGCTGAGGGACATGTTAATGAGGGAATGATAACTTCCCCACACACTCTAGGTCACTGATGTGATCTTATATCATATAGTCTGCCATATAGCCATGATATATTACAGAATTTCTAATCATTTAAGTGCTGGCTAATCTGTGTTTCAGTTTCATGCCTTATCAATTATTTTGCTGCTATAATTATCTATGAAATTATTTAGAAATTTTAATTTTATCTCATGAAACTACTCAGACTTAGAAGGTATTTCATCGAGGTCACAATTTAATTTCGTCCCTTCCCTAATGTAGTAATTTTTAGTGAATATAGTATTACCCTTTGACCTTGCAGAGAGACCCTTCTAGGTCAACTCCAGGTCTATCTCAAGAGCATCCGGGATGACTTCAACGTGAGGACCAGCGAGAGCAGTCCTCCAACGGGAAAGAACCTCCCAGAGGTTGTCAACAACATCGTGTGGGTCAGGCAAATTGAAGCCAAGGTAACAAGCAAATAGTGAACACAAGCAGTAGATATGGGGAGTGTTTCACTTAAGTTGGACTTAACTATGGCAGGCCATTCATGCCACTAGTTGCTTTCACCATTGGTCTCTCAATTATGATCTTTAGATAATATTTTTTCCTTCAATAATGAACCATACAAAAATGTAAATTCTGTAGATTTGTGACCATGATTTGTACGTCCCTTGAGAAGCCAATGCCAGGAATGGTTAGAGAAAGTAGTGGCATGAACAGCCTGCCATAGTTAATTCCAAGTTTAAAGTTGATCTTAGTCTTTGTGAAACACCTCTCTGGTCAGGTACAAGCAATCATGTCTCAAGATCTCTGTATATGAAGGTCATTGTGCTGGTATACCACCCCGCATCAATTGGTTAATGTTGGTGAACTGATGCTGGTAGTCTTGTCTTTGTTGGATTGATGTTAGGGATGTATGAATTTGAACAAATTTATATACACAATAATTATGTATCTGTTTTGTATATGTGAATTGGCAAATGAATAATAACAGAGCTATGCACTGTAATCATATATGTCAACATAGATTGGTATACTAGCCATGAATCAAAATTGTAGTGTTCATGATCAGATAGCACAATCATAATTCTTCATTTTCCTAAGGACTGATTTCTGTGACAATATCATTCAAGTATCTATTTGTTTGTTAGATAGGTGGAGCAGATCTCCCAATTTGCAAATACCATCCTCACAACGACCTGTTTCTGTTTCATCTAATAAGACTGTTAGATTGGACTTTAACATTCATGTATCTGATGGTGGTTGTTATCGTAGGTGGAACAGACCTCCCAGGTTGCAGACACCCTGCTGAATGACCTGTCTGGGTTTGGACGCTTCAGACGAGAGGCTGGGGACCTCCTGGATGAGCTGAGGAACTGGAGGCAAGACCAGTTTGATTCCTGGTCCAGTGAGATGCAGGCTGCCATCGGTGACCACAATAAACCCTTGAGGTACTGATGATAAAGATGAAGGTGGTGGTAGTGGTTATGATGATGATGATGATGATGGTGGTGGTGGAGGTAGTGGTGATGATAGGAAATCATAATGCTGGTGGTATGATGACGGAAAGCTCATTGATAGTGATGGTTATGATAATGATGAAATGATAAAAACCAAAATATCACGACAGAAAAGTGGATTTTGATAATGATAAATGCAATGATGGTGAGAGTATTGGTAAAAGATGACTATCAAGCTGATGGTGATGATTTTAATAACAATGGAAAAGTGTAGATTTTATCTTGTTAAAGCTCGTCAGCACTAGTTTGGCCAGGGGGGATTAGACCTCCCTGCAAGGTCACTGACAGGTGGTTATCTCATCAAATCAGCTCTCAATTAACATAAGAAAAAGGGGATCATGGGGTACCAACTGGCACCAATTAGGCATTGTTTGCTATACAGGGGGTGCAAGTGTAGTGCAGTGGGGCTTTAAGAGTTAGTTTATTTACATCAAGTCAGAATGGAAACCTGACATTCTTTACGTCAAACCTTGTCTTCCGATAACAGCTTGCAGATGACTGGAAGGCTCATGGAGTTTGAGACCAAGAACAACGAGCTGATCGTCTCCTACAGCGAGCGACTGGTCACCCTCATGAGGGAAGTGAGACAGCTGCAGGCCCTAGGCTACCCTGTAGCTGCCAAGATTCAACACACTGCGGCTATTGCTCAGAAGTTCTACAAGCATGGTGTGATTCTCAAACAGGTATGGATCAATGAAAATGTCTGAAAGTAATAGTTATTTGCATTATCTATTGATGTATGATAAATATTTGAGCCTATCCTCAAGGATATCAAGAAAGCAAGCCAAGTTTTATCTTTTACGGCCATTACACTCTCAAAATATATAACTTTGCTATACAAACAATCCCAAACATTCAAATATATATGGATCCTAACAATAATAATAGTGACTGAGGAACTCTTAATCTCACTCTGTTTGACCAGGTTGCACACTTCCACAACAGCATCGCAGAGCAGATGATCCCCAGCCAGCGCAACATGATGCTGCAGTCGGCTCTGGCCTTTGAGCGCATCATCAAGAACCCTCGGACAGGGTCAAAGGACGCAGGTCAGGGCAAGGTCCAGGTCACCTGGGAGAACCCCAAGGAGCTGGAGGAGTACATCACCAAGCTGCAGGCGGCCGCCGAGAAGCTTACCACAGAAAACAGGCGGCTCAGGAAGTGGCATTACTCAGTCTCAGATAAGGTGAGTGCCATCAGCAACCGAAGCATCTATCAATATCATATCTTGTAAACGATCAAGGATAATTCTTGAATGATCAGTTATTTCATGAGGATCGATACCAATTAATTTGAATTTTACCTGTTTATATGCTTGTGTATTTATCTATTGTATCTTTGCTGCTGTTATTTGTTTTATTCTCATGGAATACCACCAAATTGGTGATATATGCCACCCTGTATAAATATCAGAGATAAATAAATAAAAAAACAAAAAAAAGGAAAAGCAACCTATATATGCCTATTTGTAATTTGAGTGCTGCTTAAATGCTACTCCTTGCTCATGTGCCTGTTTCCTGTACTTTTGCCCCACTAGCCATATCGTGATACCCTCTTCTCTTCTAAGTTCTATATATTTCCTCTCCAGTATCCTTATCACTTCAGTGAGGGGCTTCTGAATCTTCAGATAGGATAACTTGTGTATAAAGACTGCTCATCGGAGTGTTGGCTCAGTCAGTAGAGCGTCCGCCTCACAACCGGGAGGTCATGGGTCCGGCCGCGTCATACCAAAAGACGTTAAAAGATGGGAGTTGTTGCTACCTTGTTTGGCGTTTAACAATAAGGGATAGAGCAACGTCAATCTGGCGCTGCTCAGTGGCTGCCGGGCTCACGATCAATTGGGCAAAAAGAATTTCCGTTTTGGTTTAATAAAATTTGGAGGGGACTATTAGGCTATTATTATTATTATTATTAAATGAAAACAGAATTTCCAGACATGTGTGTGTTTTTGTTTTTTGTATTAGTTTCCTTTTAGAATAAAAATTTAACAAAAAAATATGCGGTTATAAGTACTCTAAGAGATCAACGACCAAATGAGGCCTTCTTATGGAGGTGGTCGGCTAAGCAGATTTGACTGTACATGTTACATTTACTTTTTATTTATATTTCCTAGGTGGTTTCTCTGATGTCTATTGATCTATTACGCCAGCAGCCTCGCTGGAAGGAAGGACTTCAAGAAATCAGAGGCATTATGGCCTCTCTAGAATCACAGGTAAAGACCGACGATGAGTGATGTGTAGACCCCTATATTTAATGCAGTTAATTGTTTTTGTTTCATTGACCAAAATTAACCTGCTGAAAAAACACCTTTGTTACCACGTTATTAGTACTTTTAGTAGCGATTTCAACTCCTAAGGCATAAGAATATATGTTGGAAAAAAAGTGAAACTTAACATGACTTTAAACCATTGAGAATCACATATTTAGGCTCTTTGTTGATTTGTGCATAAAGTAAAAGGAACCTCAGAACCTGGGAGAACTAAATGTCTATAGGAAAAAAATATTTGATTATAACAGCTCTTGCCATTTTCAAATATTATTAATCTCAGGCATTTGTATTAGCAAACAAAAATATTTATAATGGTATTGTCAGATGTTTAATTCATAGAAATTCAGATATGGGTTTTGTTGCCAATATTTGGTGTAATATTTTAAATGTTTTAATAATGATAATATCTTATAATATTGAACTTTGTATAATTTTAGCCGACGTCTCACCTACCTTGTTATTTGTTGTGCTTAATTCTCTCACCTTCCCACAGGGTTACAAAGCTCAAGACATGAAGTCCTGGAAGATGCATTGGGATAGACAGCTGTACAAGGCCCTGGAGCATCAGTATCAGATGGGATTGGAAGCTCTCAATGAGAACCTGCCCGAGATCAAAGTAGAGCTCACTTTCAGGTGAGCAAGAGATGATAGATGATGATGATGATGATGATGATGATGACGATGATGATGACGATGACGACGAAGATGATAATGATGATGATGATGTTTGTTACAGGGCTTAAGGCTTTCAATAAGAACCCTCATACCTTAAAAGGACCTAATAGGATTATTACTGATGGTGGTGGCAGTGGTGTTGATAAAAATGATGATTATCTAGATGATGATAGTGATGATGATGATATTGCTGTGATCATGATGTTGCTGGGGCTGATGAAGTATCTGTTGAGAATGTACTGAATGCTCTTAATGGGAACCCACTAGAAATGTTTGAGAAAAAAAACATATTGCTCTGTATTATGAAAGTTTTCCTAAAATATGAACAAATCTTTTAACACCATCTTACAGACAACAGACCCTCCAGTTCCGGCCACCCATCGAGGAGATCCGAGCCAAGTACTACCGTGAGATGAAAAAATTCATCAGTCTCCCGTATCACTTCAGGGGCATCGGAGACACTGGCGAGCCCCTCATCTACCCTGCCATCATAGAGAGGAATGCTTCAGGTTTCCTCAACGTCTACAAGATGGCCGAGGTGCTCTTCAGCAAGCTGGAGAAGGCTAAAGACATATTCAAGGTGAGGAACCTAGGGCTCTTGATTAATTTTCATTTGGTATGAGAGCGGATTAAACTACACAAATTTGTAGATTGCTACTCTCAATGTCTATATGCTCATTTATAACAAAATATGCAAAGCATTCATATGAAAAATTGATGAATGTATGCGCTATGTATCATAAGAGATGTTTAGTTGGCATCCAGGCTAAAAGGCAGGACTTATAGGTTGCCTGAACAGATTTTAGCTGGTCAATAGTCCCCAGGCATATGTTGTATACTCATATACTTGATGAGTATTTGCTGGAAGGGGTGGTAAGTTGTTAAGAAATGTTGCTGTTTCTTTGTGAAGTATTTATATTGAAGAATTGCAATAGGTATTATCCATTCTGAAGTTTTCTGTCTCTGGCACTCGTATATATTCTGATCCAGAGCTATTCTTTTTCTACTGTAATGGTGTCATCCTGCTTAACTGAAATGTTAACTTCTTCAGTAAATGTTACCATGAAAGAAAAAAAAACAATCAACCTGTTTAGAGTTGGTTTACCTTCGTTGCTCAGAATGGTTCTTGAAAGGGTCTTCACTTGTGGACTTGTGGACGCAAGTAAATAGTCTGAACAAAGGCACAAAATAGTTTCATATCTATCTTTTTTGTGGTCAGAACTGGGTGGTGCTAGGATCCGTTGATCTAGACAAGCTTCTTGAGACCCACCTTCACACCGTGGCTGACTGGGAGAGGAACTTCAAGGCTCTCAAGGCAAGAGGCAGGGACTCAGAGAAACTGCCAAGGTAGGTCTCTATTAACAAACAACTATGAGTTAGAGTTTACTAATAAAATATGCTATGTGATCAGTTTTGAGAAAGTTAGCAGATATTTGATATAAATTGGAATTTCTCATGTTGTCAAGATTCATCATTGAGTTTAAGGTGACCTTAGGTCCTATGACCAAGAATGAAAGCAAGACTGAGCCCAGGGCCCCATCTTGTGAAGAGTTACGATTGATCTGAATCAATTGCTACTCTGTTCATTAGCAGTTACCGTGTAGGCTGTTTATAAGATAAACCTTTGATAAGATAGGGACCCCAAGAATTGTTTTGGTTCACATAAATTGAAGGTCAAGATTTACATTTACAAGTTTTCATAGAGTGTAATGTTACTCCTGCATGTTGTCTGTGTGCCAATTTATCTTTGGGTCATTTTCTGTCTGATGATTGCTCTGAAATTGAATAAGAAACTCCCTTCTCTTGCTCTTAGCACTGCAATCAAAGTTTTAACTTACTCCTCCTTTTTGCCATTGCAGTCAAGTCAAGGTGTTCTGCGTGACGGTATCCACCGCCCCGGTGAAAGGAACCATCGATGACCACATACAGAGGCTCTTCGATGCCCTCCTCTCGTCGCTACGGCGATCCATCACCGAGAGCGTGTCGGAGATTGACAAGTTCCTGAAGGATGGGATGGAGTCTCTGTCCACCATGCCGCAGACGGTGGAGGAAATTGGCAATGCCAACGCCAAGCATGCTGAACTGGAGGCTAAGAAACCAGAGGTAAGGGGCTGGGTTATAGGTGTTAATTGAAAAGCAAGGATAACTTGGGGGTGCTGTACTCACCTAAAATGATAGACGTAAAAGAAATGGTTTCGCTGAAGTGTCTATTCATGTCAACACCTGAGATTTGTGGCATTACAATCCTTCCCTTCTCTTCTCTCTTCTCTTTTCTTCCCCCCCCCCTTGTATTATCCATATACTGATGCATCCAGGATAATGTATTACATCTGGACCTTTGTTACCTCTATCAGCCTAGTCATCAGAGCTTCCTTTTATCTAAAGGAGCTGCATATTTTTTTCATCAAACTTTTAAAGTACTTCAGTATTAAACCTAGAATATTACACAAATGTGCAATATATACTCAGCTGAGGATAAATGTATGTCAAATATCTTACAAATATCTTTCAGTTAGAAAGAGCTAGGTAACCCAGGATAAGAGTGTATCTCAAAGTTAAAAAATAACTTTTTCATCAGTCTGTACTTTTTTATACCATTCTTTAATTTCCGATGAAATTCTCTTCTTTCTCAGATGCGTCCCATGTTTGACAGGGCTGAAGCCAAGAACAAGCTGCTCCGCACTGTGGCAGGAGGCGGGGTCGATCAGTTCACACAGCTTCACGCTCACTGGGAGAAGTTTGAGCTCATGATGGAGAGTCATCAACTTATGATTAAGGAACAGGTCAGTTTAAGTAATAGTATAAAAATATATACTGAGGGGAATAGTATAGTATTAATGACTGCTTTGAGAGACATAAAGCCTCAGGTAATAGCTTGATTGTAACCTCCCCTTGAGCGTATAAAAACAACTATGTCTCGAAAATTAAAACAGTCATTAATACTTTATATACCGAAAAGTGTCATAGAATACATGTGCGACTTACCAATCATGGTAATCAAGTTTGTTTACGCTATCGCGACCTAGTCTAGGGTGCGTCTGCCTGCGGGGCCGGGGGACTTCGATCCACGTCCATAGACTTAGCACGCAAATGTGTGTGTACACTATGAATGAGAGGGGACTTTGATTCGCACACACATATCCGCGCTCTCGCTTAAACCACTTTTTAACACGTAAACCAATGGGTATTTCAGCAAGACTGAACTATTTTCACGGTAACTGGAATTTTGCCAAAATTTTACCGATTTACTCTAGAAATATTACATGGGTTTGGCATTTTTCGTTTATTTATGGGAATGGTTAAAACCACGACTGCGATTTCGACCAATCAGATGGCTGGATTCTTAAGTGAGGTATATAATAAAAATTATTGATTTAATATGTCCTGCCTCCGAGACCTTACCCCATGAGTGGATCCTCAAAGGTATAAAGCTCATAAGTTAAGCCGGGACTAAGTCCAGACTAAACAAGAATTTTAGTTCACACTTCTGTGGAATGCTATGTTTAATCTTCCTCCTTCAATATTCATGACAAGGATAATCTACCAAAGACTTTGTTGAAATTCAGTTCATACTCATATTATCTTTTTCTTCCCATTTCATTGCAAAATTAATTTTTTGGACGCTTTTCATTGAAGGATTAAAATAATCTGTTCAGGGTAAATTAGTACACAACAGGCACTCCATAAAAGTGTGAACTAACTAAGCACGCGCTAACTTAGTACGCGCTACCGGAATACCACCCAATGATTTGCAAACCCTAAATTGAGCAGTGAACCAGAATGAGTCTAAAGTGGTATCAGAATCAATAATAGCAATAGGGTTTGAACTACTGGTATGAACAAGCTGCTTCGCACTGTGGCAGGAGGCAGGGTAGATCAGTTTACACAGCTTCATGCTCACTAGGAGAGTCATCAACTTATGATCAAGGAACAGGTTAGACAAAGTAGCTTAATAGTCACATAATTATCTTCACATCTGTACCTTTTGGTACAAGGAGAAGAATTAGAAATCAGATTAAACTCGCTTCTTCTCTGTTATTATCACTAAACACTCTCTTTCAATGGAAAGAAGTTACCACCAAACAGAATTCTTTAATTGCCCTGCATTTACCAGAACTTTGGTTATGCACCGTTGAACAAAACTTTGTAACTTTTAATTATATTTTTCTAACTAAAATAATTAAATCTAAGCTGATGAAAGTTGAAAATTTAAGGATTGTATAAAAGTATTTATCAACATGATCTTGTCAATATGAAAACTTGTGTCATTTCCTATTGCATATAGGTCAATGTAATGAAGAGCAACGTGGAATCTCGAGTGGATAAGTTCCGCTCTGAGCTGGAGAAGTTTTCCGCTCGTTGGAATCATGCCAAGCCGACGCCCGACGTCATAGAGGCTGGAGACAAGGAGGCGTGTCTCAAAGCCGTTGAGCTGGTCAAGGAGAAGAAAGTGGAGTTTGATGAGGTGCAGAAGACCAAGAACAGCCTGATGTAAGAGAATTAAATTTAAATTTTGGGGGGTAATAATACTACATCATTTATTATGCGCCATCGATCTAGTAAACTATTCTGAGGCGCAGAGGGAGATTATTACCCTGGCTTTAGCACGGCTGCCATTACGGTGTTCTAGCATTTCAAGGAATTAATTCCTGCCAGGTACTCATTAACATCACCAGGGTTGAGTGTGGCAAATTATGTAAATCAATGTCTTGCCAAAGGACATTAGTGTCAGTTTCAACACTAAATCTTTTTTCTCTTGGGGCACCAGACTGACATTGTAGAGACCACGTTCAGGTCCCTGTTTACATTTAGAAAGTTCATGGGTCCATTTGTACCAGAACCCTATAGCTGTTAGTGTTTTACTTGTATGTATCGGTATGTGTATTCTGGTGTTAAGGAACTTTAGTATTATCAGTATTTAATGGATGGGGGGCAACCCAAATTGAGTAGGTATGGTAGGGTCCTTATTGCCAGCAGAATGTTAAATGTGCCTCTAAGTATCGAAAGTATAATTAAAAAAGCTATTAAATGAACAGATAGTTAATGACAGTTTAAAACGATAACCTGTATCGGACAATTTGCATGAAAATTTATTATTAAATGTTGGCTACAAACAATGGCAACTGACCAAGATGACAGAGTTTTCAAGTAACACTATCTTGAGTTTGTGCTAGTTGTAATCAAGACATGACATATGCTCATTGCCCAAGCATGCCTCTGATAATGGTAACGCATCAGATATTTGAGATATTGGTATTCTAATTGATTTCAGGATTTGCCATCTTTAAATATAACCGATTGACTTACTTTACCTCTATGTATATAGGAAGTTCTTACCAAATGAGTCAAATCTTACTTTTCTAAATCTATCCCGTCTTTTCAGATTTGACTGCAAGCACTTTGACCTTGAGGAGCCGTTCTTCTCTATTGCCAATGACCTTGAGGTTGACTTTGACCAGCAGAGTACCATGTGGACACTGTATGAAGAGTTCAGCACTAGCCTATCCGTTCTGGAGACCGAGGATTGGATCGTCTTCAGGTCTGTGTCTTTTTAAAATATCAATTTCTATTTGTACCTAAGTCAAAATACTGTGTATGAGCTCCTCCATGACCACCATGATTTTGATCAATTGTTTTAAATAAACTCTGTAGATTGTGTGATTTTTCGATTTGTGGGTATAAAATAGAATATTTTCTTTTGAAATAAACTTCACAATGAATTCACCTGTTTCAGTTTCAGAAAGAAAATTATTTTCTTTTCTGAGATCTTTATAGTTTATATTTTTCAGTGCTTACATTATGAGGCTGGATTTACTAACCATTCCATGTATGGCCATTAAAGGCAGTGCTTTATATAGAGAATACCTTTATTTTGTATTCTTGATATCACTCAACCAATATTTTGAGTTTTACTTGCTTAAGGAGCTTATTGATTTATATTCACAGGAACAGACATGTATGATCATTAGTAAGCACTTTTTTAATTTCAATTTAATCCAATTTATTGATTTAACAAAATACAAAGATATTTATAATATATAATAAATTGTGCCTGGGAAATGCTTGCAATAGAAAACAAAAATTCTAATGCAATCATAGTAATGACACATACAATGGAACTGCAGTGCATGAAAATTGTGATGGTTACAGAGATAATGTATATGGCTTTCATTTCCCTTCAGATCCAAGACATACCAGTTTGATGATTTCCTGGCCACCTGGACGGAGAAGCTGAAGTCTGGCGGCCCAGATGTGGAGCATACCATCATGACTGTGAGAATCAGCAAAGACATTGACAAGTTCAAGGTAATTAGGATCATCCATCGATCTCAACTGTTTGGAAGCCTCCCGGGGATGATTAGAACTCATTGTACAGTCTAACCTGTCTATAGAGACCGCCCAAGGAAACACAAAAAGTAGTCTTTGTAGATAGGTGGTCTAATGCTTATGACATAGTAAATAATATGAATAATACTCTGTAATCAGGAGAGACATTGACAAGCAGAAGGTTAATAGGATCATCTATCTCTGCTGTTTGGAAGCCTTCCAGGGGGGTATTTCACAAAGATCCTAAGTTGGACTTAAAAATTATGGAAAGCCATTAGCATCTTTGAAAATATTTTGTAAAAGTTATTTTGAAAGGCATAAAATGTTGATTCAAATCATTCATATTTTCTATCATCAAGGAGATTTCATGTTCTTGTTGTGGAATTTATAAAAAGTCTAAAATACTTGAATTTCTGCTTTTGAATATATTTCATTTTAAGGCTCCAATGGCTGTCCATAATTTTTAAGTCCAACTTAGTGTTAAGTTCTACTTAGGATCTTTGTGAAACACCCCCCTGAGATGATTGGAATTCATCATATATGTTCTACTTATACATATATTTATAAGGACAAACTTACTTATGACATAGTGAATAATATGAGTAAAACTCCATAATCAGAAAAATATATTTTGACAGATACTTATTGTGCTCCGGCCTCCAAGACCTGTCCAGGATCCTGCATATGAGGCCCTAGGTTTCTATGTGTCACCCTTAAACATAGTGGACAGGTTCCACAGATAATAAGAGGCACAAAACTCTGCATTAACCTGCAGGTACTCTAAGAAGATAGTCCAGGAGACCATCCAAGCAAACCGATAAGCCCAAAATACAGTGTTGGCCTGACTGTCTGAATGAGACCTGACACTTCAAGCAGTCAGTATATCAGTCTAAGTATCATTTTTCAAGATAACATACTTTTTCACAAGCTTAATGTACTTCTGTTTATGTGCATTTAGTTAAGCATGTCCCTGATCCTAGATTATGTCATCATCCCATTCTCTTCCTCTTTCACAGACTGTGTCTCCATTGCTGAAGTACCTGAGTAGTGATATCTTCACCCAAGAGCACTGGATGGATCTCTATCGCATGCTCAAGATGCCTCGCTCCAAGACCGTTGAGCGTATGACCTTCGGGGATATCCTCGGGACAGCAGATCAGATCGTTGCCAACTCAGATGGACTCAAGGTATTTATTTCTCCTTCTCCTAGGCTCATCGCTGGATATCTACAATGTTTTTTTAAAAATTTGAAAGTGCATTTTTAGTTGGATGCAAAATACCATATTCAGCTACAAGTCAGGATCTTTGCCACCTTTTTTCATCTTTGTTGTTTAATATGAAGTGGATATTTAAATCAGCATTGATGAATGATATGCAGTTATTTTCAGGCTTATTATCAGACATAATCATTACTTTTTATGAATTATGAAAATACCTTTTGAAATGATAAATACATTTCCAAACTGGTTTATGATGTGGCACACATATTTAAGGCTATTTTGTGTATGCTTAACTCTAAAATAGCTAAAGAAGGCTGGGGGTGGGAGGGGGGGAGAGAAGAGGTCCCTCCATAATGAAGATTACATGACTATGTTTATGTCAACATTTTGAGCTTGTTATTCATGTTGAAATATCTGATACAATCACCTTAGATGCCATGCTCTTACCAACATGAAAAAGCTGGCTCTGTTGTTATCAGTTATGTAGCAAGTCTTTCTAAATTTGTGTCTTCTTCTCCTTACAGGATCTGTTCAACAGGGCCAAGGGTGAGGTGTCAATACGTGAAGCGCTGCGGGAGCTGGATGTGTGGGGTGTTGGTGCATGCTTCTCACTCACAGAGTATTTAGACAGCAAGAACAATCAAATCATGTTGATCAAGGATTGGAAGGACCTTGTCACACAGGTATGACATTTGACGGTCAGAATCACAGTGATGATGTCTTTGAAAATTTCTATAATAATGAGAACAACAAAGTGGCATTATGTTGTAGTTTGACAGCAAATACAATCTGATAATTGTGATCAAGAATTACAAACTATGATAATGATAGGGCCAAAGACAAACAAAGATTATCTTATGTTACTCTTTGAGTGTTGATAGGGTAATTTTTTCAAATCTTTTTGAAACATATGAAGTCAAATATGAAACCACAATTAATACTTACTCACTACTTTTCTGTATAGTCTCCTTTATTTCCCAAAAGACTTGCCCCATTGCCTTGACTACCTTGACATGAAATATTTCAATTATTATCATTTTCCAGGTTGGTGATAACCAAAGTCTATTGCAATCCCTGAAGGATTCCCCCTACTACAAGGGCTTTGCGGACAAGGCCACCATCTGGGAGCAGCGACTGGCCGACCTTGACGAGTACCTGCAGAACCTGAACCAGATCCAACGCAAGTGGGTCTACCTGGAGCCTATCTTTGGCAGGGGAGCCCTCCCCAAGGAGCAGGGCCGCTTCAGGAGGGTAGACGATGATTTCAGGTGGGCATTGTATAAATATTACAATTAAAAATGGGGCCATTGATTTATTGTCCAAATGTATGCCTATCGAATACTAGGGCTTATAGAGTGGTGAAGTGTGACGTCATCAAAAATCTATTTTTAGAATTTCTCAATTTTTTTCTTCATTTTCCGAAAGAGCATCAAAAATAATGTCCAAATGTCGAAAACCAATTGAATATGTTAAGTATTGGCTGAGATATGACCATCTGAATGAATATATGTCCTATGGGAACTCAGTGTTATATGCTCTGGCTCCTAATGGTTAGGTACTCTATACCAAAATAACACCATATTTAACAGGTTACCTACCTATGACAAAGTATTTTGAGACGGTACTTTTACGAAATACAGCATCTGATTAAAATAACATATTAATACTAAATTGATTTGTCACTTGAGCCCTTATTCTAGAAAGTTTACCAAATCAAGTTCAAATCTTGACTAACTTCGACATTTTTTGCTTTCTTTACGTACTAGTTTATAGTTCACAGAATAATAAGGTTTTTATCACAGTCCACTTTGGAGAATACAAACAAAAACTGAATTCAAACAAGTGATTGTCAATTTGATGGTCACAGAAACACATGAATATATCAGTAATCCTTCATATGCACTAGCGACCTATGTATTGGTTATCTTTTTGCAGGAGTATCATGATGGATGTAGCCAGAGACAACCGTGTTCTCTCTCTGGTTGGTCGATCTGGTCTACGCAACACCCTGGCTACTCTCCTGGATCAGCTGCAGAGGTGCCAGAAGGCACTCAATGAATTCCTAGAGGTACATAAAGTTCTTCAGCCAATACCTTGCTGCAATGATTATGAAGGGTACTAGTAATAGATGAGTTGTTAGAGTAGTAGTCTTTTGAACCTGGTGGTCCCAGTATTCTAAGGCTAAACAGACTTGTTATTGCCTTCACGGGTAGTGCATGGTCCTACCGTCGACTCTCCATTAAAGTCCCTATGTCTCCTGGCTAATTCATGTCTTCAAGTGTAGGCTTGCTTTCTGAGCATGTCATTTGAATTAAACACCAATCAAGCTATCAATTCTCATGAATGAAACTATTCTAAAGCATGCCACATTCAGGTGTTCCAAGCTGTACAAATCACATCAGAGATTTTAATTGTGTGAGCAAACACTCTGTACCATGCATTAATTACTTAACGGAAGTATATATAGTCACAATCTTTTCAGTAGTGATTTTGCTGTATAAAGGAGTCATAAATAATGTGGAAATTGAATAATTCAGACATTTCCTACTTATTTAACCTAGGACCAACCTCTATTATCTTAGTATCATGTTTAAACCCATTTCAGGAGAAGAGATCAATCCTGCCTCGTTTCTACTTCATCGGTGACGACGATCTCCTGGAGATCCTGGGCCAGTCCCAGAACCCTGCCGTCATCCAGTCCCATCTTAAGAAGCTCTTTGCTGGTATCCACAGCGTGGACTTTGACGAGGGGTGCAAGCATATCACCGCCATGAAGTCCCTGGAGGGTGAGGTTGTACCCCTCCTGAAGGCAGTGGAGATCACACCAGAGGTTGAGGTTAGTGGTAGAGAAATATTTCCTCGTTCCAGGTTCCTCTCAAGCTATATTTTTCTCTGGACACTTCTTTTCATTTCGGATTTATTTGTAACTGTTAGCCTTCATTGCATTGCTCCAGACAGTTTTCAGATAATCCTGATTTAAAAGTTGGAAATCATTTTCTGAAGCCTCTTTTTTCCTTTAGAGGAGGCGCGATAGCTCAGTGGTAGAGCAGTGCATAACAGGAAGGACCCAGGTTTGAAATCAAGTCCATGTGCTTGTACCCTTTGCTAAAGCATCTGTCCTCATTACCAAGTCCCTTGGAGAGGACGTAAAATCGTCGGTCCCCTGCTTACTCAGTTACAAGCATACATTGCTCCCGTAGCAGTCAGGTGAAACAATCATCGATCAATTAACAACTAATTAACTTAGATTCCTTTAAGACAAGTGTATGTCCATACAGCTTTAATTCAGACCAAGAGGCACATGTATATCCAGGGACGTTAATGTGAAAAAACTTTAATGTATTCACTGATTGAGAAAAACATTGCTAAGATTGAGCATTATGAGTTGAAACATGATTTAGTAACCATTGTATGGATCTTTCCTCATCTTTATTGTTGCTGGGGCTGGTGAGGTTGCTGGACGTTTATAGTTGACCAAATAATATTGAACTTCTGCATCGACTGCCATGAAAAAAGCTATGTATGTGAAGACATATTAGACATTACAAGTAATATGGTTGCTTTCTTCTGCTTGTTAGATTTGGCTTGGAGAACTGTCTAAAGAGATGAAGTCCACACTGCGTAAACTGCTTGTTGACTGTCTCAAAGACCAGCAGTCCTCCAGCTCCGGGGTGGGCGTCGACCCTACCAAGTACCCTTCACAGGTAAGCATAGATTCACTAATCTGATTCTCCTTAGATTACTAAACTACACCCATTATGTGAAGGATGCAGGATCTAGTTCAGGGATTGAAACCTTTCCAAATGTAAAAGTCAAGTGTTCCAGCAGATGGAGGATTACCTACAAGACTTCCGTCAACTCTTCTTGATTCACTGTTACATTCATTTAACAGCTTAATTGTGCTGGTGTAACAAATGCAGAAAGATACAGCCTAAACTAGCAGTAAATCAAGGAATAAGTGAAGTGATCATGAACTATTTTACCAACCATGTTGTAAGAAGAGTTTTTTGCGGCATTACCTGCATATGGTGTTGTAAAAGACTGAACATCATGAAAAAAAGGAGAAACAAAACAAAACAAGAATATTAGATGCATATATATATATTTGAAACAAATAAACATCAAGAGAAAAATAATCGTATAATTTATTTTTGTACCAGATCTTGGGTCTGGCAGCTCAGATCCAGTTCACGGAGCAGTGCGAGACAGCGATCCAAGACAACAGTCTCCAGGATCTCCTGATTGAGCTGGAGCAGCAGCTAGAGGGCTATACCTCGGCGGATATCAGTGGAGCGGATGGGGAGAGGAATGCAGCCATCCATGTACTGGAGCTTAAACTCAAGGTAAAAGGCACAAAATGATTTCCATATTCCTGTTGCGTTGGCCTTCAAAACAGTGTTTTTGAACTAGTGTTTTGAAGCCTTACTTCTTTTTCTTGTTTTCTGCAAACATCTGTGTGAGAAGCATTCAAAATAAATGCTAAGCTAAATCATTTAGGTAGAAATAAAAAAGATCAGGGAAATGGGTTTGGGAATTTTGTTTCTATTTTGCTGGTGTAAACCAGTTTACCAGAATTGGGGTAACCTTGAAACTTAAAGGTAAAGACCAGTTATGGTCATGCGATTACATTGTGAAAGAAACGTTGTGGAATCGATCAGAAAAGGTTGATCATCTAGCATCTAGCATCTGCAAGGTTCTGGAATCATCAACATGATAAGAAATTTGGCCCATTCTTCGTAAAGTTACAAGCACTATACACAGAAAGATGTATATGGGACTACCCTATATCTCTCACAGACCATGAGAGAAACAAATTTACCAAATATATGAATTAGTAGGCGGTTTCCCAGCAAATTTTTGATCCTCATGTATTAGTCAAAACATATTCTTTCACATGATTGGTAATGAGAGCTTCCATTTCATTTTTTGAAATTGGGGCGTTTCCAATACTGGTCTTTACCTTTAAGATGAAACCTAGCGGAAAAGAAATCAAACTGAAACCATCTCCCAATGGTCAATGGTAAGAGAAATGTTTTCACAACCTTTTTGCATCCATTCCCCATCCATCACAGGCCCTCATCCTGGACACCATCCACAGCATAGACGTGGTGCAGCTCCTCCAGAAAGAGAACGTGACGAGTCTGGATAACTGGCTCTGGCAGAAGCAGCTCAGGTACTACCTGGATAACACCAAGACGGCCATCATGAGGATGGTGGATGCTGAATTCCAGTACACCTACGAATACCAAGGTAGTTGAGCTGTCTTGTCATTTGATATCGACTTTGGTGGGCTTACACTGTATTTAAAGGGAAAATCTAACTTTTCATAATTTTTTTATTTCCTTCCAATTTATGTCAGACTTTTGCTGTTCTGTTTCTCTTTATTTTCTGCTTTCATTCGAATGAACTTATTACAAAGGTTGGATTGCCATTTAATTGTATTTTTTAAAAGGATGAAAACCTATTGATAAAAAGATAACAGGTATAATTTAAGTTTTCATTTAAAAGGAGTGTAGCATGGCAAATACTGGTTAACGTCATCTACATCTTCTTTTGTACAACTGTAAGTAAACCAGGCCTGACAAAAACCTGATTTAAATCGGTTTCTCCGATTTTTTTGTGATTTTTCCTGATTTTTTCCCGATTTTAAAAAAAAAATCCAGATTTTTTTATTTTTTTTAAAATTTTTTTTAAAAACAATTTTGTTTGTCTTCCCTACTTTATCCTGATTTTCCAGATTCCCTTCTTATTTTCTCTATTCTTCCCTATTTTGCCCTATTTTCCCCCAATTTTCTTACTCAGAAGGGGGGAATGTTGTTAGATGCCATTTTTCCCCGCGAATCCTCTTTCTTTCTTTTTTACTCAAGGGGGGCGTGGTTGAGGGGAAAACAAAACAAAAATTTTTTTTAGTGCTCACGTAAACGTATTATACCCGATTGGTAGGGCCACGCTAAAGAACCATAGTTTCGTCATACACTCCCTTTAAATGAATATAGAAATGGGATCAGTATATGATATGATTGTCACTCATAAATCAATACATTCCTTTTCATTTCAATCCGGCCTTCCACAGGCAATGCAGCTAAGCTGGTACACACACCCCTGACAGACAAGTGTTACCTCACCCTAACTCAAGGCATGCATATGGGTATGGGAGGCAACCCCTATGGACCTGCAGGTACTGGCAAGACAGAGTCTATCAAGGCCCTTGGGGGATTGTTCGGCAGACAGGTCCTTGTATTCAACTGTGATGAGGTAGGTTGATTTGGCGTTCGAAGGTCCGCCATATTGTCGTTTACACTTGAACTATATTTGAACAAAGCATGTATGAATGAGATATTTGTGTACCACTTCCTTTGTGTACATTTTCTGTACACAGCATATGTGAAAAGGAATGTTCTGCATGCACAATGGGAAACATCAAATCGTATCCTTTGGTTTATTAATTCTGTTTCTTCAAAGCAAATTTAATTGATATATTGACTTAGATTCATTCCATACAGCGTGCTGCTACAGACAAACGGGCAAAACCTAATCCTATTTCTCTACAGTTTGACTACTATGGATGTAACAAGATTTTTTGTATCGATGATGGTGCCATTGGTCAAATGGAGATTGGTATTGAATATAACTGTTAAAATTGACACCACCTTCATTGTTTATCCATCTACGGTATCGATGTCAAGTCCATGGGACTTTTTTTTCATCGGTCTGGTGAAGTGTGATGCTTGGGGTTGCTTTGACGAGTTCAATCGTCTCAAGGAGGCTGTGCTGTCAGCCATCTCTATTTATGCAGATCCAAAGTATTACAGTAACATACCTGTTTATTTCTGTTTATCCATCTAGGGTATCGATGTCAAGTCCATGGGACGTATCTTTATTGGTCTGGTGAAGTGTGGTGCTTGGGGTTGCTTTGACGAGTTCAATCGTCTGGAGGAGGCTGTGCTGTCAGCCGTCTCCATGCAGATCCAGACCATCCAGGCTGCACTCAAACAGAAGAAACCAAAGGTGGACCTCCTAGACAGAACAGTAAGTGCATGCATGTAGCCAACAATGTAGCAGAAGTTTTGTTTGCTCATGAAAGCATTAAATTCGTTAGCAAGAAATTGATTATTTAGAAAATTCTAAATTGATGGTCAGAAATAGTTTCATGACTCTACTTGCGGATAGTATGGTCTTTCAAAATTTCATATCCCAAATTGAGAAGGAAGTGAATTACTACTTTATTAGCATTTCATCAGTTTGCCCTTTTCAGATTGAAAGTATCATAACAAAATTCACCATTGCTTTTATTAGAGTTATTACCACTATTCGTATCATTATTGTCGTGATTCAATTTTGTATGTACAAGTTCATTCATAAGTTCACTTATCATCATTAGTATTATCACCACCACCTCCATCATGATTCATCATCATCTTCATGTTCAACATCATCATGTCCATAATTATGTCCATAATAATATTGCCATGATTGCCATCACCCTTATCATCAATTTTATCTTGATCATAACCACTATTACTTCCACCATGATAATCATCATTATTGTCATCATCATCAACATCACTGTAATCATCTCCATCATCATCATCATCTCCATCTTCACCATAATCATTTCCATCACCAATTCCAACATCATCATGTCCAGTATTAGGTCCATAATTATTGCCATGATTGCCATCGATCACCCTTATCATCAATTTGATCTTGATCATAATCACATCATTGTCATCATCAACATCATCGTCATCATCTTCATCACCATCATTACCATTATCATCATGTGCTCTCTTGAAGGTGATTTCGCAAATGATTATAATCATCAATACCATCTCCTCAATCGATCTCCCCAGATTGACATTGATCCCAACTAATCATGATAATCGTCATCATCATCAACATCATCATCGTCATCAACTTCGTCGTCATCATCTTCATCATCATCATCATCATCATTACCATTATCATCATGTGCTCTCTTGAAAGTGATTTTGCAATTGATTATAATCATCATCAATACCATCTCCTCAATCAATCTCCCCAGATTGACATCGATCCCAACTCCGGTATCTTCATCACCCTCAACCCTGCTGGCAAGGGATATGGAGGAAGACAGAAGCTACCTGACAACCTCAAGCAGCTCTTCAGACCGGTGGCCATGGCACGACCAGACAACGAGCAGATCGCCGAGGTCATCCTCTTCTCTGAGGGCTTCAAGGACGGCAAGAGTCTCGGGCGCAAGCTCGTAGCCATCTTCAACCTTGCCAAGTGAGTGGAATTCCTTTCTTGGGGGCATTTCACAGAACTTGTCATCAGTGACAAATGACAGTTTTTGTTATAAGCTACTGAAATCCTTGCTTCTGATTGGTTGTCAGCATATTTGTCACTGAATTTTTTCATTTGTCATTAAAAAAAGACTTTGTGAAACGGGCCCCAGTTCTTTGAAAGGTCTAATGACAAATTTCTTCAAAATGAAACTTATTTTGCTCATGTTTTGTTCAGCTGATAGTTGTGTAAGAATTGCATACCTGCCAACCCTCCCGAATAATGCGGAATATCCTGTTTTTCTGGATTTTTAGGACCCCAAAATGTGGGAGATCCCGGATTTTCAATTTTGTTTGTTGTTTTTTTGTGTTTTTTTTGTGTTGCTTAAGCCAAATTAAGCTTGTTTTATCATATGCCGCGATGTGAGAGTTCACGTATTGGGTGCGTTGAAGGGCTGCATGATTGAGCAGCGAATTTGTATTAGCTTTTTTGCACAGATTTACTGCGTATTGCCAGTTACACTGTCGCTGCATGTGCGAACGCCTGTTAAGGGTACAGATTTCTTATTTTCGAAGACATACCGTGCTAAAAATTCTTAATTCTCATTTTCAAATGTTGGCAGGAATGGAATTGTGTCATATAGATCTACCAATCATTATTCCTATAGACACCAATCAGAATTTGCTAGTCTAGATATTGGAATACATCATTTCATACTTCTTTTTGCTTTAAATATATAAATAATTGATGATTTTCAGATGAATTCTTTGTACTTATATAGGTTCTCTTTCATTGAAAATGGAGTTTTAATAGTGTTAATAACTTCCATTTACTGTATGTGATTGTGTTATGTCACGTTTGATCATCAGGACCACAACAACACTATGATAAGGATCTTAATTGAATATTTGATTTGAATAGTGTGAATGACCCATACACCTTTGAAGCATTTGTGTTAATCTATAATTTACAGGGAGCTGTTGACACCACAGCAGCACTATGACTGGGGACTGAGAGCTCTCAAGACCGTACTGAGAGGGTGTGGCAACCTGCTCCAGATAGCAAGACAACAAGCAGGACAGGACAGGAGTAAGCAAATTTTTAGTTTTACAATTTAGTTGGTTAAATATTATATATATTGATCTAAATATTTTATTTAAAATGGTATTCTGATTTACGGGGTGATCTGATATTTTCTTTGATGATATTTAATCCAGACTACTAGTATATTTTTGTAAGGAATTGGATTTGGTATTTACAAAAATTGACTGTCGAGCAGTTATCACTAGGGTGTATATCATACTGTTAGTTGATTTGTATAATGCTTACTATGTATGTAAATGATGAATATGTTTATAATATCACTTCATGCTAATTTGAATGCAGGTTATATTCCATATTTGTTGATTTTAAATTTAGATAATATTTATCAAAATTTATCAATATTTATGTGAGGAAGAAACAAAGGATAAACAAAAATGATGATGATGATTGACGATGATGATGACGATGATGATGATGATGATGATGATGACGACGACGACGATGATGATGATGATGATGATGATGATGATGATGATGATGAAGATGATGATGGTGCTAATCATTATGATGATGATGATGATGTTGGTGATGATGATGATGCTGATGATGATGATGATGGTGATGTCTACAATGATGATGGTGATGATAATTTACCTATAAATGTTCATGTTAATTTCAGGTAAGGTGCAGGAACCCAAACTCGTCGTCCAAGCCTTAAGGGTCAACACCCTGTCCAAGCTGACCTTCTCTGATGGTATCCGCTTCGACGCTCTGGTCAAGGATGTTTTCCCCGGTGTGGAGCTGAAGGATATCGAGTACCATAGCCTAGCTGATGCCATCCGGCAACACTGCAAGGAACACAACCTGGTTGTCATGGAAACACAGGTATGGATCTGTGTAGAAGGAATATTTGACCTTTATTGTATTAGTGTACATTTCTACAGTATTGGATGTCAGCTTACATGTATGTGAACACTTCAAGGTACACATTCTGGTTGTCATGGCAACACATATATTGATGATGATGGTGGTAATGGTGGTGGTGAGGATGATAATGATGGTGATGGTAAGAATTACGAGGAGGAGGAGAAGCAGGATTTCGAAGATGCTTATTTTATCTGTAAATGATGATGATGATTTTGAGTTGTGAAAGTGATATTGATGGTGAGGAGGAGGGTGGAGAGGATAAAGATTGTAAGTTGAGGTTGATGGTGATAAGACACAGGGCATTGGAGTACCTAACTCCATACATATATTTTGATGAAACATAGATTCAATTTTGTTGATTGTACTGAATTATTCATTAACACAATAAAGCAACCAAAAAGCAATCAAAAATTCAAAAATTCAAATTTTCTATAAAAAGACTGTATCTCACCAATATTAATACGTGCTAAGTAGATGTATTAATCAATTCTAATTTTCTTTTCCTATTTCATGAGCTCTCTCCACTCCTACAATTTACTCTTTCTCTTTGCTTTCACCATGCCTACTCATTCTAATTTTTTCTTCTGCAATACTGACTTCCCCCCCCCCCTCTCTCTCCTTCTCTCTCTCTCTCTCTCTCTCTTTCTCTTTCTCTTTCTCTTTTTCCTTCTCACTATGTATTCCTTCCCTATGATATTTTACTATATCTCATCTATCTTATTGTGTGTGTATGCTAGTGTGTGTATGCTAGGGTGTTTGTATGTCTGTGTGTGGACGTGTACCTGTATCTGTCTATTTATAGTAGCTGTTAAGATGATCACAATTTCCTAATTTATATTTAATTTGCTGTTTTATCATTTTCGCAAATGTTTAGATATTTCTGTAACAAAGTTATAAATCTTATATTGTATACCGGGGCCCTGCTTACAAGCAACCTGCTTATTAAGGGTATCCCTCCATGTTTATGTTTATATTGTTATTTTAATACAATGTGTCAATACTATGTTATATTTGTTCTTTTTTAAAGATGGAAAATAAATTGAAATTGAACAATTGAAATTGAACCAACTTTTGTTACTGATTCATGTTCAGTAAAGCTGATGAAAGAATTCCTGTGGATTTTATTTTTCTGACAAATTCAGGTTAAGAAAGCTCTAGAGCTGTACGAGCAGCTACGTCAGAGGATGGGTGTGGTGGTTGTAGGACCTAGCGGGTCAGGCAAGTCCACCACATGGCAGATCCTGAGGGCAGCCCTGAACAACACCGGTCAAGTGGTCAAGCAATACACCATGAACCCTAAGGCCATGCCCAGGACACAGGTCAGTTCACATATGTTAAGAATTCATCCACTGTTTCTGAAGTACATATACGTAATGGCTTTTGTTGTGCAGATGCAAGATGATATCACCATCTTAAAACTGACTTTAATCTTGGTAGTCAAAATAACACACATGGTTTGGATCCTGTATTTATTGGGTTGCATTAACTGCAGTGTGCTTCATTTTGGTGCAAATATTGATTTTTATCTCATTTTGGTGCAAATATTGATTTTTATCTCATTTTTACAATGTTTAAAAATTCTTCGAAAAATGTAAGAAATAATGTCAGTTTGATTGAAGAAGAAGTCATGATACACATTCACTTCTTTACTGTGATATAGCAAATTGTTCTCAATAATTTGAAAAGTATAGCCAGATTTTGTATTTCTCTCTATTTTTATGCTTTCAAGAAAATTTTAGTTTATGCTATGCTTCCACTAATTCACAACAGATAATATCAGATGAAGCAAAAAGAAAATTATAGGGGCAAAATCTAAGCAGATAAACACTGGGAGATAAACCAATGAAACTATGTACCCTTCAAAAGCATGAGGATGAACTGCCATATTATTGTCTTCCTAGATAATTTTCTAATGTGTATTAATGTGATATTTTTCCTTGCAGCTGCTTGGTCATATTGATATGGACACTCGTGAGTGGAGTGATGGTGTCTTGACATACAGCGCCAGACAAGTAGTCAGGGAACCACAAGGTAAAACTTCTTGATTCCTCGCATTGAATGAAACTTATTGTTTTTATCTCATGGAATTCCTTTGAAATTATTCCTCACCCAATAATGATATATATCGTCGCTGTTTTCACGAAGTGACGGTAGTGAAAAAAATTGCATTCACTTTGCGTGACGATTTTCCTCACTACCGTCACTTCGTGAAAACAAGGACAATATGATGTTAGGTCATTTGTTCCATGGTTGAAAAAGTGTTCTTATCGAAAATGCAAACATCAATTTTTCGCTTCTATTTAAATGCTAAGCATTTTCTTTTATCTTGTTTTATCTAAATCTTGGCCAAAGTAAGACAAATTTAAGTACTTCAATGACTGACCAAGTCAAAATGTTTAAATGATTAAATAGTAAAAGCAAAGTTCAATATGTCAAGAGTTAGGTAGTTGAATAGGAATATAGTTCAATATTGAAATATTTTCATATAGTTACAGCTAGTGTTAAGTAATATATGCTGCATTTTCTCCTGCAGAAATCCATTCTTGGATCATTTGTGATGGTGACATTGACCCTGAATGGATCGAGTCTCTCAACTCTGTCCTGGATGACAATCGACTCCTCACCATGCCTTCGGGAGAGAGGATCCAGTTTGGACCAAACGTCAACTTCCTGTTTGAGACCCATGACCTGAGCTGCGCCTCGCCGGCTACCATCTCTCGTATGGGAATGATCTTCATGAGGTAAAGTCCGCTTGCCTCATCATTTTGCTGATATTTTATTAGCGTATTTTACTTCTTTAAGGATGTTGCAGTTTGCAGGACTCAAAATTTGGCGTTGTCTAGTAACCATTTGCCACAAAAAATCATGTCAGATATCCTCAAAGTCCAGCCCTTATGGCCTACGTGACAATTAAATGATCTCTCAAAATAAATATTGATAGATTCTTTATGTATGTTTCTGTTGATTACCTCCAAAAGCTGAATGTTGCATCCATAGCAGATCTCTCGGTTGTCCTTCTAGCATTATTCCTCCTAAACATTGAGCCAGGGTTAAATAAAATGTATTTTGTTATAGAGAAAGCAATGTTCTTCAGGTGTATTTGGCCCTTACAGAATTAAATGTAAATATGAACAATCTGGGACCCGTTTCACAAAGCCTTTTTTCAATGACAAATGACAAAAATTAGTGAAAAATCTGTTGACAACCAATCAGAAGCAAGGATTTCAGTAGCTTATAACAAAAACTGTCATTTGTCACTGATGACAAGTTTTGTGAAATGCCCCCCCCCCCCCAGAAGGGAGGATATACTTATTAGGAGTCAGATAAATTTTTCAAAATCTTGTTCTCTCTTTAAACCACAGTGATGAAGACACAGAGATCAAGGACCTGGTCCAGTCCTGGCTGAGCCACCAGGCCGAGGATTCCAGGAACCGCCTCGGGGCCTGGATCCAGGACCACTTCTACAAGGCCCTGGAGTGGGTCATGCGACAAGGTGACTTTGTCGTGGACACCAGCCTGGTGGGCGTAGTCATGAACGGGCTGTCCCACCTCAGAGGGGCGGAGTGTACCTCAGACTTCACCATCAAGCTCGTAAGGGGTCTTGGGGCCAACCTCCCGGAGGCCACCCGCATCAACTTTGCTAAGGAGGTGAGAAAGAAGTCCTGATGTTGCATCGTAATATGTTCAACCAAAATTCATCCCAAGGAGTTTGTATGGCTCATTGGAAAGAGTGAAAGATCACTTTGGGATAAAGAATTTAGCTTAGAAAGTCCCTTACCTAGACCCCCAGATAAGACTAATAATGTTCCGTTACAAGCTTATAAATTGTTTAATAGCACTTAGATCAAATGAGTTAACAAACCTCACATGATTTTTGGTTGTTTTTCATTTGCCTAATGGCAAAAGTAATAGACCATATGAATGTTGAGAACCTCTTGGGCACAATGATATCAAGTTTATTAAATGTTATATGGATCAAGATGAAAAATGATCAGGAATATGACCTTTGGTAGGCTGTCCTGTTTGAAATCACAAGTATTAACCCCTTGACTACTGAATTTTCTCATTCCCATAGACCTGACACAGGTACCAGCTAGTTCCCATAGACAAGGGGTTAAGAATAACAAATATTCAAAACTGCATTGATCATAAAAGTTTCATCGTAATTTACTTGACCTGACATCATACTCACAGCTTAATCTGCCACTGGTGTAATCAGCAGTTTGAATGTAAAATGATTTCTAGTTATAGGACTTGAATGCTGAATCTAATTTTTTTCTTTATAGGTATTCCAATGGACCCGTGAGCAACCTCCTGATCCCAGAAGAATCCTGGACACCTACTTTGATGAAAGGACGGGATCTCTAGCCACGTATGCTATGCAGGTATGACATCCTTTCTTGTAACTATTCACTCAAAACTAAGATTGTTGTAGTTCATTCTTCTTTGCACAGTTACTTTGTATTTTCACCCCCCCCCCCCCTCTCTCTCTCTCTTTCTCTCTCCCTCCCTCTCCTTTATTTCAACACGCTTAAATAAATTAGCTGGTTGGTATTGATATTTATTTAGAAATTCCACATGGCAGCCAAAGGGCTGAACTACATGGAGTTTACTAAGTAAAATGATAAAAAAAAACATAATGCTTTACAAATATATACATATATCATGATCATACCATGATACGAAGGAGAGAGGGAGAGAGAGAGAGAGAGAGAGACGAGAGAGACGAGAAAGAGAGGAGAGAAAAAACAATACATATGGAATGTGCTAGTTCATTTTCTTCTTTTTCTTCTTCTTATAGTTCCAATTGCCTATCCAATTCTTTTTATTTCTCCATTCATCGTTCAGTTTATTAAAACAAAAAATCTTGAAAAGAATAAGCAATGGCTTTTTAAAGAATCATCTATGCGAAAAGGGGAATCTTCTCATACCATCTATAATCGTTGTAATTAATGTTGATATTTCGCACCAATCGAGGCAGATTCTAATTCAATCAAGGCTTTATTTAGATTATAAATGAAAAGCTGGAAATCAGATTAAACTGATAAAATTGGAAAGAAAATCAAGAATCTTTGTGCAACCTACTCTTCCACTCTCAGGATAACGATGAGCTTTCTGCATCCGACTTCAACAACCCCAGCTCCCTGCCGGTCATTAGGACACCCGATGTCCAGCGATGTCTGGACTTCTTCAAGCCCTGGCTGGAGGCCGAGAACAGACAACCTTTCATCCTGGTCGGCCCTGATGGATGCGGGAAAGGGTGAGAGGAACAATCTGCTTGTTAGGTTGAGGGTGTTTAAAGAATTGCATTACATCATTTATTCCACTACCTTGACATCATGAATGGCTTTTCATTGCCTTGTAAAATTAGTCTTTGCATAGGAGATGCAAATACTGGTATTTCACAACCATCCATTGGATAGTAAAATAGAGCATATTATACTCATTCTATTAAACCCACCCTGTTTCTAAGATCATGTGTTACAAATGGTAAACGTAGACCTCAGACCGGCTTCCTTTGTTAAACCCGATTTTGTATTAAAGCTTAAATCCGGAGCTGGGTTTAAATTTCAGTGGAATATATGGGCTGATGTGTTTCATGAAAACATTATTTATTCAGGAGGGTAGGATGAAACTCTGTGACAGTGGTTCACCTGCAAAGGTACTATATAGGAATTCTTTCAGTGCAACAACGGGTCTAATATTGTAAGTACAAATGATTCTTTGATTGAATATTCGCACCCAAATCTCATTTCCTTTACCCATTTCCCCCTCCATCTCCCTCCCAGGATGGTCCTACGGCACTGCTTCGCCGGGCTGCGTTCCACCCAGATCGCCACCATCCACTGCAACGCCCAGACCTCTCCGACCCATCTCCTGCAGAAGCTACAGCAGATGTGCATGGTCCTGAGTACCAACACGGGCCGGGTTTACAGGCCCAAGGACTGCGAGAACCTGGTCCTCTACCTCAAGGATCTCAACCTGCCCAAGCCGGACAAGTGGGGCACCTGTCAGCTCCTGGCCTTCCTTCAACAGGTCAGTTCCTGAATTTTTAATGTATTCTGAATGGTAGTGAGAAATTCAGTTCAAACCTGTATACAAATATTTCTCACGGGGAACAAGTTGTATGTATATAAGGCCTCTACATACAGCCTTTGATCGATACAGGGTTCATTTAGAAATGCTCTGCAAGAAGTAGGGTGGCTGTAGACAGACACATTGAAGCAACTTGTTGATTTACTATGTAGGCTGACACATTTTCTGAAGGTAGACATATTAGAGTAGCTACAGCATTTTTAAGGTCAAAATTAAGTTATTTTGTGTTATTATTATCCAAATATTATGAATGGTAATAGACAACAAAAGATATCAATATAGGTATTGCTGTATGAGCTAAAATTCCATGAAGTATAAGATTTTTCAATGCAACTTTGTGTTGAGAATCTATGCTCTATAATACTTCTCTTTGTATTATTTTAATAAATCGTGTATTCTTTGTTTGATAATTTTCATCAATATATTCCCAGGTGTTGACCTACCATGGTTTCTATGACAACAAGTTGGAGTGGGTTGGTTTGGAAGGTGTCCAGATAGTGGCTAGTATGAACGCAGCACACACCGTGGGAAGGCATCCTCTTTCTACCAGGTTCACATCCATTGTCCGTATCTGCTCTATTGGGTAAGTTGTAAATAGGAAGTTGGGAGTAGTCCTCCAAATCATTTTAAATCTGTCGCTCCTTGCTTCTTATAAAATGCAGCTGATGATGATGATGATGATGTCACTGACAATATTCATGGTCATATCATGATGATGATATTGACAACGTTGACGATGATGATAGTGATGATATTGACATTGTCAACGAAGATGATGATAATGAGGATGAAGATGGCAATGCCAATGTTGATGATGATGTTGATGGTTATGATGATGATTATGTTGACGAAGATGATGATGGTGGTGGTGATGATGACGATGATTGAATTCTTTCGAATACATTGTGTTCATATGCAGATGTATCTGTGATAAAGAAGTTGATGTTTTACTAATCCCTTGCTGTAGTAAAATTAAGCATTCTGTCGATTTGAAACTCTTTGTTGGAAAGATCATGAGAATATTATTTGTCTGCGGTACGTTTGTATAGCAGGCAAATGTCTGTATCGTCAATGAATGCATACTTATGTTGGGTCAGACAAAATAATATGTGAAGTTATAGGACAGACTGGTAACCACTCACTTCTTTCTCCAACTGCTCTACATACAGATATGCCGACAGAGAGCAGTTGCAGGGCATCTACAGTGCCTACTTGAGACCAGTCTTACATCGTACTTTAGGCAACCATCCTGTATGGTCATCATCATCTAAAGTCAGTATGCTTGCTGGATCCATGATCAGTGTCTATGAACAGGTATATAAAAAATTCCCATGTTTATAAATTGATCCATACATTTGATAAGTTCAGCTAGAAATATTTTAGTTGATGTGCTCACTGCTTTATCACTCCTTTTAAAGATAAACTTTGTTCTCATGCAGAAATTTCTTTCTAAATTTCTTTGTTTGATTATAGTCAAGTGAAAACGCTCCTCGCAAGGTTGTCTTGAATTCTCTCACAAGGCAGTTTGCAAACACAGAAGGAAAATATTGTGATTTGAAGAATAGGTCATTCCTCTTTGACGAACTCTCAGATACTTAACATAGCACAGAGAATAATAGCAAGACATTTCATGATACCCAAAAGCAAATGCACCGTTTGCATCCTCATTTGTATCCTGTAGGTTCGTTCCAAGTTTACCATCGACGACCACAGCCACTACCTGTTCACCCCTCGCGACCTCACCCAATGGGTTCTGGGATTGCTCCGCTACGACCTCGGTGGTTCCTCGGAGTCCAACAGCGAGCACGTGCTGGAGGTATTGAGCTACGAGGCCCGCAGGCTGTTCTGCGATCGGTTGGTTGGAGAGGAGGCCAGGAACCGCTTTGATAACATCTTGAACGGAACCCTGCAGGCAGACTGGAACGCAGGACAAGTAATGCAGAATCTGAACGGTAAGGGACATTCAAGTGTACAATTGCTGTGTTGTACTGTAAGAAAATTTGATTGATATTGTGAAAGTTGCCCCGTTTCATTTTGTAATAATAATTATAACAATAGGCATTTCTATTGCGCCATCTATCTAGAAATTCTAATTATCACCCCGGCTTTAGCCTAGCTGCCATTACAGCACTCCAGCAATTTGAGGAATTAATTCCTGCCAGGAATGCATCTTAGACAAACTTTATTAAATGCCCAACCAATTACAAAATTGATTTATGACTGAAATTCAACGTTGCATTTCTATCACATGTGCTGCATCTAGGAAAGAAAAAAAGTAGAGCAAACCAACTTAAGTTTGAATTTGAGCAACTAATGAGCAACACAGCATCTTGTGATTGATGCTTCAGGCAACACATTGATTGGGAAAAGACTTTTAAAGAAAAGGCAGCATGAGATATTAAATGTTGTTTTTACTATCATTGTTATTGCCTTAAAATTGTATGAGATAAACATTTTTAAAGTGTATTTTAAAGTCATCTGTTTTTCACATGTTCGATACTAACAGGGCATTACTATGTAACCTGGGGAGCCAGGACAGAGACCAGTAGCGGTGCAGCTCTACCACCGGCTGGTAAGAGCCTTGGACGACTCTCTGCCTCGGATCTTAAAGAAGTCATCAAGAAAGCCAAGAAGACGTTTGGTAAGGGCCTTCTATTGTATCAACATGGTGAAGATAGGAATGTTCTTGGAAAGCATTGATTGGGAAAAAATCCATATAAGTAGAAGAGAAAGTGATTGAATGAAAGAGTAAAAGATGGAGGGATAGAGAGAAAGAGAAAGACAGACAGATAGAGATAGAGTGAAAGTGAGTTATATTTTCACATACTAATTTGAAAATACAAGTTCGATAAAAATACATTTGTGTGCTTGTAACTTTACCTGAGAAGTATTATAATAAATACGCATTACACACAGTTGTATACCAATTCCAATGTTTTGATTCTGTGCAAAATAAGATGATTCATGAGTCATTCTTATCGTCATTTTTTTTTATCATCATTTTTGCTGCTACAGCACGTGAGAACCGGGAGCTGGACATCCAGATCTTCCACGAGGTCCTTGACCACGTGGCCCGAGTTGACCGTGTGCTGACCCAGCCCCGGGGGTCACTCCTGCTTGCTGGACGCAGCGGTGTGGGTCGCAGGACGGCGGCTGCCCTCGTTGCCCACTGTCACCGGACCGAGCTTGTCACGCCCAATATCAACCGTGCCTATGGGCTCAAGCAGTTCAAGAACGACTTGAAAACAGTATGTGACAGTTATAAGATGAGCAGGGGGGTATTTCACAAAGATCCTAAGTCAAACTTAACTCTAAGTTGGACTTAAAAATTATGGAGAGCCATTTGTAGCCTTAAAGTAGATATTCATTGATTTTAAAAACTAACTTTATTTTCATTATTGCAAAGTTAAAATTTTGATTCGACAAGGTTATCAAAATTCTATGCTTGGAAACATTTGAAGTAATGATTATTATAAATTACAAAACGCTTACCGTATTTGCCGGCGTAAAGGCCGCACCCCCGCATAGGCCGCACCCCCGATTTTGACATTTAAATTTTTTTTTTTTTTTTTTTTTTTTTGCTGCCGAAAACCCACGCGTGGAAGGACCTTTATTTAACATCGAGGTGCAGTTAAAGGCGCTGATTTGTGCTTGTAAACTTGTCACAAATAATAGTAACAATGTCGTTTTTAGAAGAATGTGTAAGATCATTAATGTGAATTAAAAACAATAAAGTACCTATGGTACCAGTGGTGTACCTTGTGGTACACCATTTGTTATAGAAAAAAATTTGAGGAACTATTATTATAAACTACATATTGAGATCTATTAGAAAGATTACTTTCAAACCAGATGACAGTCAAATTTTAGTGTTGTTGTAGTTTCCGAGTGGTGAGTCAACACACTGATTACTGAGCTGGGAGACATTGCCAGGCATAGCGCCATAATTCAAAACTAAAAAAAAAAAAAAAAAAAAAAAAATTTTACTCTTTCGCCGCATAGGCCGCACCCCGACTTTTTGATATTTTCTCTTCCAAAAATACTGCGGCCTATACGCCGGTAAATACAGCCCGAGCATAGCACCTGAAGAGCTCTCCGAATGCTGCTGAGATGTGTGAGTTCACAGTATGGACATGATTTGCACAAGCAGATGATGTCTCATGACATCTCACACATTTTCAGTGCCTGTGTTTTCATCTTCGCTTGAGTTCTTTGTCTTACTACACTACCGTCAGGCTAAATGTAAAATCTATTGCCTCACTCTAAACCCTGCGCATGGTTTTATTTTCATGACAAATGCAGCAATACAAAAATACCAACTCGAACCGGGTTGGCCAAACTCTGTGTATAGATGGCTCTGTTTCTCACATATAAATGGCGATCAGTGACAAATTTTATTGTACATTTTCTGCTATTGTTTCTAGGCGATGCAGCAGGCTGGTGTCGAAGGCAACCAGGTGGTCCTTCTGCTGGAGGACCACCACTTCATTCAGCCACAGTTCCTGGAACTGATCAACAGCCTACTGTCCTCAGGAGAGATCCCAGGACTCTATTCCCCAGAGGAGCTGGAACCGCTCCTCTCCCCGATCAGGGACCAGGCCTCGGACGAAGGCTTCAGAGGAACACTGATCAGCTATTATGCTTCACGTGAGTGATTGATTGAATCTGATTTGATTTAACATCAACATTGTCAGATTATGGAACACACGCAAGTACAAATCAGTTGACTCCTATAATTTGATGTATAAATAGCACCAAGATACTAGTTGCAGATATTTTGTTGTACCTTGTGATTAAGATATATTGCTTTTTACAACGACTAGTTGTTCCGATTACACAAATTTTTATAATATCTAATATGAAGAAGAAAAAAAATTGATTGTGTAACTCTAACAATCTGATGAACTTCTTATATGTTATATAAAAAAGATATAGTTTTGGTGTATCTCATTGAAAAATGTTAATGAATTATTTTACAGGAGTAGAGATGTGTTAATAAAAATCGACTTTGTTTGTTGTAAAATGCAAATTCATAGTATTGGACATACCATGTTTACATTTATGTCTCCTCAAATCTTTGCTCAAACCCTCCATTATATATTAACAATTTAATACTCACCATATGTTTTGTGGTCTGTTTTTCTATGCAGGTATCCTGACCAACCTCCATGTTGTACTGATCATGGACAGCAAGAATGCATCCTTTGCTGTGAATTGTCAGAGCAACCCAGCCTTCTACAAGTCTTGCTCTGTTCAGTGGATGGAAGGCTGGAGCAAGGAGAGTATGAAGGAGGTAAGATAGGGATGCGGAGGAGAAGGAGGAGAAGCAGGATGATTATGATGATGGTGGTGGTAACTTCTGTGATATGACCATGATGAAGGTATTAACCATGATACGAGAAGGAGGTAGGGGATTTGGGGATGGTGATGATGTTGTTGATGATGACGATGCTGATGGTGATGATGATAATGATGATGATAGTGGTGAGGGTAACTTCTGTGATATGACCATGATGAGGTATATGATAAAAGAAGGAGGTGGAGGATTCAGTGCTGGTGATAATCGTGATGAAGAGTTGCAAGGATGATGGTGATGATAAAGATGATGAGGCAGAGGCAGAGGATGAAGAGACAACAAGGTGTGTCGATAAGTTCGTTCTGATGAAAAGTATCACATCTCTAGAAATCTAAAATAGGGAAAATAGGGAATAGACATTTATCAGTGAATTTCATAATACTTACACTCCATTTATATTCTTGTCCATTTAATATTGATCTTCATTGCATAACAGTCATCCCTTCATGTTTCATCTGCCATTATAGATCCCAAGACTGCTTCTCCGTACTCCCAAGGGTGATGGTAAGGACGAAGGAAGCAAGGAAGACAGAAAGCGCCATCGCAAGGTGTCTGGTGGAGATGACCTCATTCGCAACTTTCTTGAGATCCACAACTCGTCTTCTGTCCGTCACTCCACGCCTCGTCGTTACATGACGTTCCTCCACACATACCTCGATGTCTACCGACGCAAGAAGCAGGGCGTAGAACTAAAACAAAAACATCTGCAGGTATAAACAAATGATCATTAGTTACCTTATTGATGACAATTTAATTGACATTTCTTTTCTATAGTTGAGTATATGTCTGTGATGAATCCCTCTTTGTATTATTCTATAAATGTAAATCCAATGATTATTCAAATATACATGTTTTCTATTGTGTTTGTAAAACTGGAATAATGTACAGTCAAACCTGCTTTAGTGACCACCTGTCTACAATGCACATGTTTTTTTTGTTTCCCGTGATAATGGTTTCTCCATTGAATGAAACATGTACATGTACTAAAGGCCCCTGTACGTAAAGACCACCTGCCTATAAAGACCACTTTTTTGTCTCCCTTGGGTGGTCTTCAAGCACAGGTTTCACTGTAATAGTAAACAAATCAACAAGATGGTCCTAAAACTTAACCTTAAAATGTGAGTGACATTGTGTGAGTTCTACATGCACTATATGGATTTTGAGGAAACTCTAGTGTGTGTGTAATGGATTTTTACAGACGTATATCAGTCAGATATTATTATATACGTCTGGGGACCGACCATTAACGTCACCATCTGAAAGACGTGACTCAGTTTCGTCCTGCCTCCTCGGCTAAATCAATTCGTAACTTCCATTGTTAGCTGGATTACAGGCGCATGCCACAACACCCCGTTGTTGCCAAAAAGGCTGTCTTATGTTTGAGAAAACTGATATGAGGCGATTATTAAGTACAAATTCACATTTTGTTTTTTTAAAGGCTGGTGTCGCCAAGCTGAATGAAGCCAAAGCCCTCGTAGCAGAGCTGAACAGCAAAGCAGCCAAGCAGAGCGCCCTCTTGGCTGAGAAACAGAAAGAAGCTGATGAAGCACTCAAGAAGATCCAGACCAGTATGGAGGTAAATTTAAAAAAACGTCTTAATGTAATCTTTACATTTCTTGAACAACAACTTCCTAACGTGCCTTTGTTTACTTGTACTATTAAACACACTAGTAGAGAAAAATTGTCAAGGTCTTATCTTGAATGAACCAAAAAACAAAAACAAAACTTTTGTTGAAGCCCATGTATAGTTTGAATAAGACCCTAGTTTGAATAAGACCCTCAAACTATTTGTCAGATTTCTTCATTAGTTCGTAGATTACAAGATGCTATCAATTCTAGGCTACTGTGAACAATTTTCCTCCTTAAAATCGAACATCAACCTAACAAGAAGAGCAAAATTATGATGATGTTGGGGCTATAGCATTGTGGCTCAGAAAAATAGTACCTGCAAGATCACATTGATGAGGATGATCCCAACTCCCTGGAGTCTGTGATAATTTCCTTACTACCACTACCGGATAGGCAGGAGTACTACATATATGGGCGCTCGGTTATGACTAAGGCCATTCTGTTTGAGCACTAAAACTGCCATGGTGTGACAGATACGAGCGCTATAAATCAAGCAACAATTGTTAGCTATATTATTACTATGGATTCATAACATTTAGTTATACAAACACAGGTTTATGTAATTTAAGTTTGTCACTTTTTATTATCCCCCACATTGACATTAATTTATTTGTAGTCTAATGTTATTCTTTATTTCTGCCTCTGGTTTATGTTGATTTTTTTCCTAATGCCTACCATGTCATTTATGTGTTTAATAATTGCTATATGTATATCGTGCTAATTTATTTTAGTTTTTTAATGGAAATGTGGAAATAAATCAATTTAAAGGCCCACTGCACTACTTGTAGCTACTTGCGCCCTCTATATAACAAACAATGCCTAATCGGTGACCATTGGTCCCCCATGATCCTCTTTTTCTTATGTTAACTGAGAGCTGAGTTGATGAGATAACCACCTGTCCAGTGACCTTGCAGGGCAATCTAATCCCTCCTGTAAACTATGGCAGATAAGCTTTAAGTAAATTCAATCTAACCTATAGAAATTGCGGCTGCAAGCAAGTAGCATCCTCTATTGTATAATTAGTCACGGAAAAAATACGATTGCCTGTAATAACTTAACCCAGGTGATGTAAATTGGTACCTGGCAGGAATTAATTCCTTGAAATGCTAGAGCACCGTAATGGCAAAACAGCTAAAGCCGGGTTAATAATCTCCAATTTTGTAAGCACTTAGAGACTTGATTGTAATTCACGCTATATAAAAGCTGAGTATTATCATTAAGTTGTGCAAGTTGATATTTAACCTCATGATCCATTTCTGTGATTTGCAGAAAGCCGGTGAGCAGCGTCGTGAGATAGAGATCCTCAAGCAGCAAGCCGATGAGGAGAATGTGAAGCTTGAGAAGCGTAAGAAGGTCATTGATGTAGAGCTGGCTGAGATCGAACCTCAGGTAAGTAAAATTGTCAATTGACATGGACGAGCTTTTCTGCTTGTAATTGGCAACACTTACACTTTTCTTTCAGTGTTGCATCTAAACTAGTGATATGTATTGAAAATTTATAGAGATCCCAACTCTTAGCCGAAATCAATTGTTTTTTATGTCTTTATGATGCTGATTATTGGAAGTTGATGAAAGCTAGAGCTCAAGCATATCTGACTATCTGTAGGGGTGCTGTTGGATCCACCTTTGATCAAGTTTTGAGAGTGTGAATACTTGACCAGTGGTATTGTCCGAGAACAAGGTCCTTTTTTTTCCTACAGTTGCTTCTTTCAACCCGGTTAGAGTAAGTTGGTACCTAATCAGATGGGAGTTTATGAAATACTGTGAGGACTGTACTTGTAGCCTAGCAAAACCAACTTAATCTAGGGGCTCCTAGAACACCACTGCAAAACAATTACAAATGCCTAACAAGAATCCAATACTTTTACACATAAAAATGCAATGCAATGCAATCCAGGAATTTATAAAGCGCCAATATCTAGTTGCCTAATCAAAAGCGCTGATAGACTGAAAAACTACCAAAAAAAATATCCGTTATGATTCTAACTGGGAAAGACAAAAAAGCAGTGGCTAATTGTAAGCAATCTGATGTAGGTATGTCTTTAGTTGAGTTCTGAAAGTAGATAACTGGGAGGTGTTTCATAAAGCTGTTCGTAAAGTTACGCATGACTTTACGAACGACTTGTATATGGAAAGCCTAATGGGATGCTCAATCGTTATTAAATACATCAACTAAAGTTGAACTGTGCGGATGTAGATTAACATTCTTATGATAGCAAACATTTTTAATGCAAAGCATATTTTAATTGAGGTTATTGAAAATATCAGAAAAAACTTTGGGCATCCTATCTGGCACTTCATATACAAGTCGTTTGTAAAGTCATGCGTAACTTTACGAACAGCTTTATGAAACATCCCCCCCCCCCTCCCGGTGACATAAGAGCATAGAACATCATGGATTTATTCATTTTTATCTCTTAGGTTCAAGCATCTAAAGCTGCGGTAGGAAGCATCAAGTCAGAGAGTCTGAGTGAGATCCGTGCCATGCGTGCTCCTCCAGACGTCATCAGGGACATCCTAGAGGGTGTGCTTCGTCTCATGGGAATCTTCGATACATCTTGGGTCAGCATGAAGAGGTATGGAAACAAGAGCTTATTAAATCTGATCGAATATGAGGGTGCGTTTATCATCTGTCAGAAACGTGATTCTGGCTCATTCTCACATTCAAAACACACTTTTTTTTGGCATTTCAACATGTACCCATATCTAAAGATGTTTACAAAAAGGCTTGCATTTATCACCATTCAAATTTGCCTGAAACATGTTGGGGGAAAAAATGCTGATTCTAGGCCAGAAAAGAGATGATAAACGCACCCTGAGACAATCTAAGACCCCGTTCTCATTCACTTCGTTGGAGCGGTCTAACTAAGACCAGTTCCTCAGGAGCAGTTCTTAGGTGAGTGAGAACGGTCAAAGTGGTCCAGGAAGTGGACTTCTGGACCGCTCCAGAAGACCACCTCGGGAGGTGGTCTTGAGGAACGGGTCTTATTAAGAGCGGTTTGGACCGCTCTAACGTGCAATGTGAACGGAAGCGTACTTTGACCGGAAGTGAGCTAGTGACGTTCCGTGCGAAACATGTAGTATGGTACATACGGTTTGTATTCCGCGCGCGAAAAAATTGACCTGCTGACCTGAGCTGCCATAGCAACAAGACCACTTTGACTCATGGAGCGGTTTGAGCCATAAAAAACTGCTCGGAGTGTGCACGCTCGCAAACCGTTCCTCAAGACCCGTTCCTCTGGAGCGGTCTAACTAAGACCACTTTCAAAGTGAGTGAGAACAGGGTCTAAGCAAATCCATCAGTTTGCCTCAACCATTGTATCCATCAGAGCTGAATTGCCCTCAATAATTGAACTTGAACTTTATAAACAAGACTCATGAATCCTAATCAGATGCTTGGTAGATATAGCCATGCAAGCAATATAAATCTATTGCTCGTACATGAAAGGTAGTGGAATGTTGATGTTGAACTGCAGAAAGTATATGCTGAATGTAGATACCGAGCAAATTATGCAATGAAATATGATTTTTTTTTTTTTTTTTTTTTTTTTTTTTTAATATATTTTTTTTCTTCTTTTTTTCTTCTTTTATTTTTTATTTTCTATTCTGAAAATACATGTACTTGTAGGTTTAAACAACGTGAAAAAATATTAGTTAATTTTTTACCACACTTTCCAAGCAAATCTTTGCAACATTGCCTACAAATTATGTGTTTACCACCAACATACTCGTTGAGTGATGGGCTATGGATTTTCTGTTTCCCTGCAGTATTGGGGTTATACTGGTTATAGTTTGCTGCAGATGAAGTAAATTCTTTCCATCTGCAATTTTGTGAGGTATCCAGTAAATTATATCTCATTTTGTAATTGCCACTTGTCATCATCTCCAGATTGATTTCTGTTCCATTAATTACTAAGATTATATTGTAGATACAAAAGCAACATGAAATTTAAGGACGTTTAATTCATAGTCCCATCCTATTCATTTCTCCCATTTATAGTTTCTTGGCAAAGAGGGGAATAAAAGAAGAGATCACCAATTTTGATGCCAGGAAGATCAACAAGGATTTGAGGGAAGGCACCGAGCAACTACTCAGGAAACATGCGGCCTCCTTTGAGCCTCAGGTTAGTATCATGTTGTACAACCAGCAGTGTGTTTGTTAGTAACCCCTCTTCCAATCTATTTTCCATTCATTTCAGAGAAGGATTTTGAGAATGCTGGAATCCCACGGTCATGGAAAACCTGGAAAGTCATGAAAAATGAAAGAAAAATCTCCCAAAGTATTGGAAATCGATGTGGGTGTGGGAATTAATTAAGTGTGTGGCTATATGGCAGCCTTCCAGTATGAACCGACACTGCATGGGCTTGGATGCTGCAAAACATACCAAAATGGTGCTTATCTGGTCATGGAAAAGGGCTAAAATTGGACATGGAAAGTCACAGAATTAGGTTCTCAAATTTCTGTGAGAATTAACCCTGAGAATGCAAATGCGAGAATAAAAGGAAAAAAGGGAAAAAGGAGGGAGGAGAAAAGATAAGAATACATCAAGTTGGTTAAGGAGGTAGATAGAAGAATTAGATGAAGAGTAAGGAATGGAGGACAGAAGAAAGGAGATAAGATGAAATAATAGATTATTATTATCCTTCGAGTTTTAACTTGTTGAACAGTTTACACATAAAACAGTCAATAATTGTTTTCACAAATAGTGATGATTTACCTTTTAACAATAGACTTGAGTAATATGATATGTAGGTGCTACATTAATCAATATTCAAAGAGATTGAAGCAAGAGTCCAAGCAATATTCATAAATCAAACATATTAACCCTGTGATAATTCTTTACTTCTGACATGCAGAATGCCAAGCGTGCTAGTGTTGCAGCAGCTCCCCTAGCAGCTTGGGTGAAAGCCAATGTCAAGTATTCCTATGCACTGGAGAAGATTGAACCGTTGGAGATGGAACAGAATCAGCTTAAAAAGTGAGTCTAAGATTTGTATTCTGTGTTAATTATTGTTTACAAATAGAAAGTGCTATTTGATATTTACTAAAAAATTCCATTTTGGGAGCGTCATTTTTTTTATAGAATTTCAGATTTAGGCACAAAATTCTGTGAAAGGTAATTCTATGAGAATAAGAGAATGGTAATTAACTTTCTTTCTTTTTTTAAAGTACAGGTAATATACACTTTCGAAAAACGTAGTTGCTGTTGCATAATCTGGAATAAGAATAACGTAATTTATGTTCTCCTTGTTTAATTTCCTTCTTTCCTCTCTCTCTCTCTCGCTCTCTCTCTCTCTCTCTCGCTCTCTCTCTCTCTCTCTCTCTCTCTCTCTCTTTCTCTCTCTCTCTCTCTCTCTCTCACCGTCTCTCTTCCCCTCTCTCTCCTAGGAACCTTGAGAAGGCCGTGGGTCGCATCGAGAAGCTGTCCAAGGGGCTGGCCGACGTGGACCACCGGGTGGACGAGTACAAGCGAAGGTTCCAGAAGCTCAACGAGGAGGCCGCCAAGCTCAAGTACGAGCTGGAGAAGGAGCAGGAGACCATCGTCTCGGCTGAGAACCTCATTGGCAAGCTGGAAGGAGAATATCAAAGATGGAACAGCCAGGTATGTATGTTAGGCCTAACAAAAAAGATGTTGTATTGCCCTTCAGGTGCCAAAACATTGGTCGGTCGATCAGAAACCTTTTTCTTTCTTTTTTTCTTCTTTTTTTTTAATTAAAAAGCCGACACTAGATTTCAAGTTTTTTGGGTCCCTCATAAAGGGGAATACCGGTACAACATCTTTTTTTAAAGCCTTATTCCTGCCAATATGCCATAGGATGCAAGTTTTGCCCCAATGTTAATCTTGTATCCATATTTGGATTAATTAAGATGAGTTTGTCTTTTGTCATGGAATTTACACTGGGCCCTGTTTCATCAAACTTGTTATCAAGGACAAGTTACGATAACTGTTATAAGCTACTGAAATCACGCCATTTGATTGTCTGAGAGGAAATTTGTCAGAAATTTAGAATTTGATATTGATTTCTGAAACAGGGCCCCTGATTCATGACATGTAAATGATGTCGCATAAAACATGATTGTGAACTGGATGAACACAACAGTCAAGGAGAGAGAGACCCGGCCTGCCCAATAAAGTCTGTGTGCTGTCTGTTTCATCACCTATCAGACCGCATCACCAGAGAATGAATTGCAATGTTAAAAGTGTTTATCCCATAATCTGTCATTATCATCCTCCTCTCCTCTTCATCATCTAGGTATCTGAACTGAACACCGAGCTGGAGACCCTACCAAAGAAAGCCCAGTGCGCTGCTGGTTTCATCACCTACCTGACCGCATCACCGGAGGATGAACGCAAGCAGAAGCTAGCGGAGTGGAGCAAGCTGTGCGGCCTGGAGCGCTTTGACATGAGGCGCTTCCTCAGCACCGAGAGCGAGCAGCTGACGTGGAAAGGGGAGGGGTTACCTAGCGACGAACTGTCCGTGGAGAACGCTGTCATGATCCTTCAGGTGGGTTCAAGGTTCAAAGGTCATTTGTTTGGGTTCATCACTTGAAACATGTATGCATTCAGATCAATGGCAATACACATACAAAATGGATGGAACAAACACACATATTCTGATGTACCTGTATAAAGCATAATGAGATTGTAGGGGCGATCTTGAATATGCTAGAGATCTTCAGTGTATTTTAAAGTGGAACATTGTATAAATAAAGAATCATTTATTTCAATGTTGCAAGACATCAATCAAGTTTGCAAGTAGCTTTTAATAATTCATCAAATATACTTTATGAAGAGGAACAATTTAATCAGTATTTTAAATCATCCCCTCATGATCATTATGAATTCTATAGATTCATAGTGATCAAGGTAATTTTAAATTTTTCAGAATAGGCTACAGGTTTTGAATTTGATTGATTCCTATAACTAATAAAGACTATTTAAAAACTATTATAAACGATAAAATGTAGTTACACATCGTTATTTGAAGGATATATTTATTTATTCATTATATGCCAGACTGCATGCTTTCAGAGGATGTGCAAGCATCACTGCTTTTTACACTGATTGATCCCCACATGCTTGGATCCATGTGTGTTCAATATTTACATCAACGCAAGCTACCCTGTAGTTGAATGGTTTGCAAGATAGCACATAGCATGAAATTCAATGAGAATGCATTTGAGTGCATGTTTTAGATGAAGTGATATCCAGTTTATTACTCATAGATGAGAACAAATTCCATTGATTTCAAACAACATGAAGGTACAATCAGTCAATTATTACCAAAGGAACCAAAAGTAGTATTTTTTAGTCCACCCTACAAACTGCTTTGTCACCTCTGCTTTATAATGAATTCCTACTTTTTATTGCTGAGGGAGGGGCGGTAGGGTATCTCATGAATAGATAATTGATTTTTCATCACCATGCATCATTTTGAAACAGATAAAATATAGTCACAAAATGCATGATATAGCTGTAGTATTCTAACAATCATAGATATAACCCAAGTTTTCTTTGCAAACATTTTTTAACAGACCAATGATATGTCCATAAAGGTAAGATAATGCTCCAAAAGTTTTTCCTTCTTCATCATTTCTCCCATCCTCCTCTACATCTGTGACCTCATATGTGCACTTTTTTATGAAAGGGACTCATTAATTGGTGGTGGTATTTGATGTTTGCTGTGTGTGTGTATATATTCATTAACTCTCTCGCCCTCTCTCTCTCTCTCTCTCTCTCTCTCTCTCTCTTTCTTTGTCACGTTCAAGTATGGAAGCCCAGTCTTCATGTTTATTCTTACTAGAGGCTGTCCAACAAGCCATTATATCAAATTGCTATGTGATTCATAACCGGGGCCCCGTCTTACAAAGAGTTGCGAGGCCCTGGGCCCAGTATTACAAAGAGTTGATATCAAGTTGCAGTTGATATCAACTCTTTGTAATACTGGGCCCAGGGCCTGTATTCAATTCAATACTTAAGTACAAAATTTAAGCTTTTTACTTAGTATTTGGCTTACATAAAATACTTAGCCAATTTTGGTATTCAATTCACACTTTTGTGTAAGTATTTTACTTTCAATCTAAGCCAACTGCATACCAGACTTAAGCCAATTATTTGGTGGCCTTGATTGGCAGGCATATTTTCTTACGCAGTATTATATCCCGAGCAAAATTATATCAGCGCGCATTTATTGCAATGCATCAATTGCGCATTACTTTTGATTGACCGTGTGACGTCACAATGCTTATCAGTAAGTATTTTACTTAAATTTTGACTTACGTAAGTATAAGTCTATAATGCGATTTGAATACGAGATAAGTAAATTACTTAACTTAGCCATTTACTTAGTAAATTTCTTACTTATGCTAAGTATTGAATTGAATACCGGCCCTGATGTCTTCTTAATTTATGTTTCCATCTCAAATTATCTGCTCTGTGTTTCAAATTTCTACCTTTACCATTTCACAGATTGTGTATGTGTACAACATTGGTATTATATACATGTATGTGTGATACAGAATGCCCAAAGTCAGGGCAATTCATTATGTATACTGTGCAGAGCAGAAATTATTGTTCAAACTAGAGCCAATATTGAAAGTAGTAACAGTATAACGTGCAGAGCGGTTGCAATGTTCATGTCTTTAATAGTGTCATACTGTACTCGAAGCACTACCGCAAAATCCCCTCTAGAGCCATCTCTGGTTAGCTGTAGCAGTATGGCTTTATAACTTGCTGCTTCGCTAGCTAAGCTGTTGGTTCTCGCATCGAATCCTCTGTCTGTGAAGTGGAAATTATGTATTGGGTTATGCACTATTGGCAAGTTGACCATGAGATAGCGCTGTGCAATAAACAGTATATGCTAGGGCTGTATCGTTTTAATTGTGCTTTCAAATTAAGCAGAAATTAATATACAATGTGAAGTCAGTAGATGTCATGCTATATGTACGTATTTGCATTGTTGATAAAATTAGTGGTCTATTTCTTCAAAAGAAATGGTAACAAATTTCTTTCTCTGCTGATGGTATTATACTAGACAGCATTATGTACCATGTATTATTTCATATCAGCATTATAATAAAAACTATTCAATATTTTAGATAATGACCTTCTTTTAGATTATTTCACGGTATGATATGATTAAATCTTTTATAACTTGTAAAGCAGTCAGTCAATATAATGAAACTGTACGTCTAGCCTTTTTTTAAGATTATAGGCCCCATAAAACAGAGCATAGGGATTGATCGTATGATTTATTTTTGATATTGATTGCATTGATCACCATGTGCGATCAATCACAAAATCAACTGCTAAAGCTTTGCATTACGAGGTCCTGGGTCCCGTTGCATAAAACTTACCATTGATGGTAACTTTGCCATCAATGGCACCTACCAAAGTAACAGGGCTCAACAGCCAATCAAAATCAAGGTTTCCATGGTAATTACCATTGATGGCAAAGTTACCATCAATGGTGAGTTTTGTGCAACGGGCCCTGATGTTTCTCTTTATTTCAGATCTGTCTCCATTGTAAATGTATTTGTATTACTAGCATTCTTTTTCCATCTCTGTCTTACCAGTCTGCACATCAGATCCTTTTCCATGGTAGCACAAGATTCTCATTTAATCTCTATCTTTCATTTTGATGACATTTTTAAATAATATACTTTTAAATTTCATCCTGTATATATGCACACTATGAATTTGGCATTTACATCTTTATGTACATGTTGTGGATACACGTTTTAACTTGTGAAGTAAGTACTGGTATAAATTTTGCTAACTTTTGCTGTCATAAAACAAATTCTCTATCTTTATACAGAATTTAATTTGTTTGGGGGTTTAACGTTAATGAATTATGCATTGTAAATTCCTGTATAAAGCCTTTCAAATATGTTTTTCAAGAAGTGAATTACCATTCCTTAAAATTTGCTTTATGTCTAGGCAAGCACTTATTTGATACATTTTTTAAAGCCAATTATGAAAAAAAATTCACTGATGTTTACAGCAGATTTGATGCAACATTCTCTATGTCTTGTTTACACACTGACAAAACAGTGAAATGATAGAGGGGAAATACCAACTAACATGATGATAATTTTGTGTCAAAATTATGAATGAATAGTCACCACAAACACTGAACTGAAAGTAGATTTATGCATATTGCAAACTCACAAGTGTAGTTTGTTTAATTCCAAGTAGTAATTTCAAAACCTTTTTTATGTGATAATTCTTTCAGTTGGTTTTTATGCAGATCTAGTTTTATTTGTTCTGTTATTATTGCAATGAATCTTGAAAAATCAGGCAAATTTCATCATGGACTTTTCTCTAAGTGCCATGAGCACAGAAAGGTGGACCTGTGCGCTATACAAGTAGCCACTATTATTATTATTAAAGCAATCTTTGTAACATCCACAGAGTTCTCTGAGGCCATTCTTGGTTGATCCGTCTCTGAGGGCAACTGAGTGGCTTAAGACTCACCTCAAAGAAGCAAGGTTAGAGGTCGTCAATCAACAGGTCAGTAACCTTTCACCTTTTGACCATTTGTAGTTCATTCTAATGTATGCGGAGGGCCAAAGTCAGAAAAGAGGGGTTTGCTTGCCAGTACTTCACAAAATAAGCCGACCTTGTTTATTTCAAAGATTTAATACACAATATTTCAGAGATTTTTTTTAATAGCTTCTCTTTGTGGGCAGCAAGTAGATGTGAGAGCATGGACATAAATGAGTTTATATTGTGGAAGAGTTATCTTTCTTAGCATATAGTTCTCAGGAGAACTATAGCGCTTGGAGAGGATGAGTTTAAAGTGTTGTTCTAAAAGGATTACCTACAGCCCTTCATGCTAATCCCCTTAATCCTATTATAGCACCTAATCAGGATCTGACAGTTATATTCATGAGCCAAGGTCCAGGGATCAAGTACCAGCTTGAGTGATCTTCACAGTGTAGTGCACTGTATATATCTGTGATAGTGCACCATACATGGTAATCCCCAGAAAGGAAAAACAATAGAAAATCGCTGATGTTACAGGCTTTTATGACAAAATATAAGCCGACAGAACGAAAGAAATGAATGCCAATATCACCGGCGCTTGAGAAAATGAAAGACAGAAAGATTCGGGAGAGAGAGAAGGGAAAACAATAGAATATCGCCGATGTTACAGGCTTTCATGACAAAAGTAAGCTGACGGAACGAAAGAAATGAATGAAGAAAATGAATGCCAATATCACCGGCGCTTGAGAAAATGAAAGACAGAAAGATTTGGGAGAGAGAGAAGGGAAAACAATAGAATATCGCTGATGTTACAGACTTTTATGACAAAAAGTAAGCCGATGAAACGATAGATTGTTGGTCAACTTTCATAATTAAAGCCCTATTGCCCATGTCAAAGAGCACCATGTGCTTTACATCTTCCTAATGAAATTTTAAAGAAAACACACACTCTTCTTACGTGCACAGGATGCTAACTTCTCTACAGCCGTGGAGCTGGCAGTCCGATTTGGAAAGACTCTCATCATTCAGGAGATGGACAAGATTGAACCGGTCCTTTATCCTCTACTCAGGGCTGATCTCATCAGTCAAGGTCTCAACTCAAATTTTTTTCAATTTTCTTGAAAATTGCATAAATTTTTAACATGCTCTTTGTTTTTATCACACACACACACACAATTTTGTGGATAAAATTTATCATCCTACCAGGTCCCCATTTCTCTCCTGCATCCAGAGTGGCAAATGTAAATTGGTAAAATTCAGTTACATGCCAGTTAGGGCTTGACCCCATGACCTTTGCATATCCAGTGAATAAACTGCAACATTTCTTTGGTCATGCAATCACTCGCATCTGAGCATGGCACTTAGTTTACATATTTGACTTACAGGTCTGTTGTTCAAAATGGTACTTGTTGAGTGGATAAATATTTCCAGTGTAGTGTTTTAGAGCCCCCCCCCCCCCCCCCAAAAAAAAAAAAAAGGAAAGAAGAAGATACTATATCAAGCTCTCAGGAAGAATGTTTAACATAATTTTTTTCATTTTATCATCTAAAACAGGTCCCAGGTTTGTGGTCCAGATCGGTGACAAGGTGATTGACTACCATGAAGATTTCCGTCTCTTCATGACGACCAGGAATCCTAACCCTGAGATACCACCGGATGCAGCATCCATCATCTCAGAGGTTAACTTCACCACCACCAGGGCTGGCCTCACTGGCCAGGTAAGACACTAGAGCCAATATTTTAAAAAAAACTAAGGTCCAGTTATCGATAAACTACATATAAGAGTGTCAAGGGCATCTGTAGTTAGATGACAAAATAGAAAGGCTTTATAAATATGTGCCATGTTTATCACAAGTATCCATGATTTCATGTGGTTCATGTTTCAAACAAGGAAAATCAATTTGTAATGGCTTAATGAATCACCTTTGTCCCTTTAAATGGTAACACTGATATTTTTGTCCACCTTTAAATTCTCAATCCAAAATACCCTGTATGTGTTGAAAATGAAGATATGTGACAACAGACATTTTAATGTTTACATTTAATAAATATAATGTACTTTAAAAATGTGTATCACATTTTTTCCCCTTTACATACAATTTATATTAAAAGTCAAAGAAGCAAATTTGTTATTTGTTTTTCTTTCTTTCTTTTACCTTCTTCTTTTCTTTTGTAGCTGTTAGTGCATGATTAATTCGTGACTTGGGAATGGGGAAAGAAAGATCTGAAATAATCTTATCATTTATGTTCAAACTGTTGATATGTTTATGTTGTAGCTTCTAGCAGCCACCATTCAACATGAGAAGCCGGAGCTGGAAGTGAGAAAGACAGAGCTACTCAAACAGGAGGAAGATCTGAAGATCCAGCTGGCCCAGCTAGAGGAGAGCTTGTTAGAGGTAAGTTCTCTAGTTCAAGTTGCTTTCTAATGTCTTGGGACAGCTTGAATTGAATCTCATTCTGCATTTGTATTGTATCTAAAAGCAGCACAATTATGCATTTTAATCACTGAAATATGAATTTCTTTTCAATTTTATTTGCTTTTTTTTTACTTCAAAATATGAAAATGAGGAATAAATCTCAGTTTGTAAATGGATATTATGTTTCAAAGTTCCATATTCATACTGAACTTAAAATGCACACAGAGATAAATTGAAATAAAACATTATGGTTGTAATTTTGGTTGGATCTGCTTCATTCACTGAGAAATTTATATGATCTGATGCATTGTGAAATCAATTTGCTATGGTATTTTTGTAAGTGACTACAGTAATTTAATGTATTTGTTGCATCATTTTTGGTAACAACTAAAATAAATGATAGTAGATTTATGATTAATTGTGAAGCAACTTTCGGAAAAGAGTGCTACTATACAGTATCCATACACTTAGGCTTTGTGTTAACTAGGAAAAGGTGCAAGAGGGTCTTTGCCATCACCCTTCAGCTTGTGAATCTTCTAATTTTATTTGATTCTCTACAGACTCTTGCCAAGGCGGAAGGAAACATCTTGGAAAACAAGGCTCTCTTGACGTCCCTGAACAAGACCAAAGAGAGCAGTCAGACCATCACACAGTCCCTGGTGGAGTCAGTCCAGCTCCAGGAGTCATTGGATCAGGTAAGATCTTAACCTTTCGACTTTGACCTCTAACCTTGTAGCAACTGAACAGGTGAGAATATCCTGGCTAAATACTTCAGAAATGTGTACGCTATGAGATGGAACCTCATTTAACTTATTAAAGATGACTCAATCACAAATGAAGAGAAGAATATGCTGATTCAAACTCTTAAGCGCTTACAATATGGAAATTAATTAAACCTTTCAATTTTCCACCTTGGACATAAATAAGTTTACTTAGTAATAGGTTGATTTACATAAATCATTTTTGAGCATCAAATTGATTTCCTTTAAGGAAATTAACTTTATGGAATTCACTGTGTATTCCTCATTTTTTGAAGTCTCCTGTAGTTTATATGATCACTAAATGTGCTAGCAAGAATCCAGATGATGTATTAATTTAAGATATAAGTTGCTTACCTAGTATCAGATTGCTTAGAGATTGTATCTATTCATACTGTTTCTTTTTTCACCAGGAGAGAGCTGCATACCTGCCCCTGGCTGAGAATGGTAGCGCCCTCTTCTTTGTGATCTCCGACCTGGCCAAGCTCAACAACATGTATCGCTTCAGTCTGGGAGCCTTCCTCCGTCTCTTCTCAAAGGCACTGCAAGGCAGGATGGTAAGATACATAACTCAGAGTACCACTTTTCAGGCAAAAGTCAGAATTCAGGCCCTGGCGAGTTATTTTGAGGCCATAGTTTAGGCTTTTTTGTGTACAAAATAGCTCATTCTAGGTGATTTTCAAGCTCCCTGATCAATTCCCACTGTCATTCCTGATAATTTAATCTGTATTAAACATTTCCTAAACTTAACCATCGTTCGATGGCCATTTGCAGACCCCTACAATTTATTTGTGAACAGATATGTTCAACCATTACAATGAAAAACTGTATTTCTAATCCAGGCTTTTCATCCAGATTTTGAGCGAAAATGTTTGATATTATAGACAAGTTTGTGAATGAGCAAAATAATCTCTGTTTGGCAAACGGTGTTGTTTATAAGCTGAGATCTGCTTTAGGCTTCGTGATAAATAGAATATGTAAACTTAATGAAATATTTTAGTACTACTCTTTTGAATGTACATTATACCTATTGCTTTGATCTGACATATTGTTTGGTAACAATGGTAATGATATAGTCATAACAGATAGTACATTCTCTCATTTAAATTAATATATTTATATATTTCTACAAGAGTATTGCAACTCATGTTATTGAGAATCCATGATTTTGTGACTAAAGTAAATGCTCTCACTTACAAAAACTACTTGATGATAAGCCAGTGATTTGAATGAATTCGTACATTTCATTGTTGCTTTACTTGGTTTCAGGATGGTAGCAGCACTGAGATGAGGATTCAGATGCTGATCAAGAATCTTCAAATGCTGGTCTATGAGTACGTCTGTCAGTCTCTGTTCAAGGCTGATAGACTTATGTTTGCTCTGCACCTGGTTCATGGCATGCATCCTAACCATTTCAAGGAAAATGTAAGTTGAATATGTTGATAAAGTATGTGCTGTAAGGAAATAATAAAGGAGTTTAAAAGGAAACTACTGTATATCTGTAATGCACTCAATTTATTTTTCATTCTTTTATTTTTCACACTGAATATAAGTTGTGCAACTTTTCCCTCTATTAAAGTACTATCCTAAGTTTCAATAAAATTCATGATACAGCAGTGCTATAACAACACCCATGTGACTTTATTTGTTTTCTTCTCATACTCTTTTAATGCATTATTGTTTGTATTAATTTTCCAGGAATGGGAAGCGTTCCTAGGTCAGATCGTGGCTGATGTCCGTGAGTCCTCCCAGCAGGGCGGTTCAATGCCTGCTTGGGTGGATAAGGATAGACACAAGGCTCTAGCTTCATTCATGGTAAGAATAACTTTGTTGTTCTTGTTGTTGTCGATATTGTTGTAATGTAACCTTGCAAAAGGGAAAATCACAAGAATCTTAATACCTTTGTTCATAGATTGGCAAATGATTTACTCACAGATTCAAAAGAATAAACATGTTTCAATACAAATAAAGTTCTTCAGATACAAATGTCTATGTTCATAGGGTCGTTTACACATACTAATTCAATTTGAAACAACCCAAGATATATTTTTTTCTTGAACTGCACATACAGTCAAACCTGTCTATAGCGACCGTCCAAGGGAAATACAAAACATGGTCTTTGAAGACAGGTTCCTTTAGTACATGTTTCAATGAGAAACCAATTTCAAGGGAAACAAAAAACGGGGTCTTTGTAGACAGGTGGTCACTAAAGCAAGTTTGACTGTATAACATTAATTTCTCCTCAGGCTACCTTCCCATCTGTAAGCCAGAGCCTGAGCCTGACAGACAATGGTCTTTGGACTTCTTTCAACCGTAGCTCTCAGTGTGAGCACGAGTTCCCAACATCCTTGGAGAAGAAGATAACTCCATTTCAACAGGTGAGACACTATGGACATTGCAGGCCTGATAATAACCCGATTTAAATTGGTTTCCGATTATTATTGTTTTCCTGATTTTTTTTTTCCCCCAATTTTTTATCCCCCCCCCCCCCCCCCCAATTTTCCCCCCTTTTTTCCTGATTTCCCCCTTATTTTCCTAATTTTTCCCTTTTCCCCCCTATTTTTAACTCAAAAGTTAGATACCATTTGTTTTCCTGAATCCTTTTTTTTTTTTTTACCCAAGGGGAGGCATTGTTTTTAGCTTTACAAAATATGCATTTTCGGCTGGTATTAAGCAGCTAATCTTTCATAGCTTGGTGCAAGAAGCAAACTAAAATGCAATTTCAAGAATTGTATGATACAAGAGTGTACACAGCTTTGCTCTTCTCGTTATAAAAATTTTCTTTAAGCAATACATCATCCTGCATATTTGGCTTTTTTGTGATATTTCTATACCAGGTTTTCTTTCTTTGTGATGTTTCCCCTCTTGTGAACTTATTTTTATTTATTTTATATTTATTTAATATTTCTGGTTGGTCTCCTCTGTTTCAGCTTCTGCTCATCCAAGCCATTCGACCTGACAGGCTGCAAAGTTCAATGATCTTCTTTGCTCAGAGAGGTCTAGGTGAGATACATTCCCATTGATTAGTTTCATTAAAACAATTACTTACTAATTAGTTTATTGATTGATGCATGTGCATGCCCTCGATACCACAAAGTGTTCTTTTCAGGCAACTAATGTTTGTTATTTCGTTGCAAATTTTCTGTAAAACCACTCACAGGACTGGGTTTGTAGTCATTCTGAAACTTTGGTTTATAAAATATGTCTTAGCAAGAAACATTAGTAGATTAGGGTGGCAAACTATTCCTCCTTTATGTAGGCAGTGATTATAGTACCAGGGCATGAGAGGGGTATGCTGATACATAATCTAGGGTTCTACTGCATTATTACATATCCAAGGCACTAGTTTATTGTGGCCTTGTGTCTATATAATGACCAAAGGGAAGCAAATGAACTTTAAAACAAGGACCACTTAGTCAAAGACCACTGCTCTATCCACTGAACTGAACTATAATGCCATTCTGTTCACTTCACTGTTAATTGTATTACTTTGTCTTTAACCAAATGTGAAAATAGACTTGAATTGAAAACTGTCTAAAGAGTATGCTGACTCGTATGCCAAGTCTTATTATATGCTAAGTGCAGTGTATTTCACAGAGGACTTTCTACTGTTTGATGTTATTTAGGAATGAAGGAACTGACCACGCCCACAATCAACCTGAAGCGGTTGTATCAGGACACCGTGCCTAGTGAGCCGATCCTCATCATCATCTCCCCTGGAGCGGACCCCACCCAAGAATTGCAGGAGGTCGCAGCGGAGGTCGTTGGAGCAGACCACTACCATGAGGTCAGTGGAAAAAGAGCTGTTAGATTTTTTTTTTTTTTTAAGTGTCAGTCGAAATGCAGTCCGAATTTCAACTCTTTTGTTGCATGAAAACTTCTAGGTTTTGAATTCAAGCTGGTGTTACTGATACTGTGCCCAGTTTTTAATAATTGAGTAAGTCTAAAAATGATAATTTCAACTTGTTTAACCATTGACATTAGTTTATCTAGAATAGTGAATACCTTGACATCTACTTAAGATACGCAAATGTTATATCTCTTCACCCTTTAGAGTGTGATTATCATACAACTTAGGACTCCCTACATATGTATGAATGTGGCACAATGGCAAATTGTAAACTCTGTAGCTTTATTCATCCTCTGTTAAACAATAGGGACAAGTAATGCAAAATCAATGTTTTGTCGATGCAACAACAAAAAAGTGAGAGAGCAAACTAGTCTTGCAATCGGAATTTCATTTTGTACCGAGTAACATAGAAAACGGCAAGGTCTCCACAGGACCACTACTTTGCATAAAAGCTCAAAAAAATTATATTTCTGTATGTTGAACCACTTTTCTCTGCAGGTTGCTATGGGCCAGGGTCAAGCTGACATCGCCATGCAGCTCCTTCATGAGAGCTCACGCAACGGAGAGTGGCTCTGTCTTAAGAACCTCCATCTGGTCACTGCGTGGTTGCCTGTTCTAGAGAAGGTCAGTGAAATAGGCAAGACAGATTGCTAAATAGGCTATATGCTATGTAAGGAGAAAACTAGGTGTACATATGGTCAACCCATAGCCTTTGGGAACCAGGTGGTCCCTATATTAATCTTATATCAAAAGCTTCTAACTTTAGCAGAATTCAATCAAAAAGAATATAGCACACATTTTCTTTGACTTGGTTTTCGACTGTGTTTGTGATTGAAACCATTTTTACAAATTTTATGTCAAAGTCTTGCTTTTAATCCTCAACAAGGACTTGTGTAGGCTTTGTCTCATATGGAGTATTTATTTTCAAACAAACGTTGTGTATTGATCTATTCTATATGGATATAGCAACCACTGTGTTATATTTTCTGATGATTGATCTTGTCATTTTTCATAGGAAATGAATGCCCTGAGCCCACATGAGAACTTCAGACTGTGGTTGACTGCTGAGAGTCATCCCAAGTTTCCCACAATCCTTCTCCAGTCGAGTCTAAAGATAACCTATGAGGTAAGGGTCTTCATGATTTCTCACCTGTTTCTAATGATCAGGTCCTGTTATGATTGTGGGGTGTCTACATCATGAACAAGTTGTGGTTCAGAGGTATCCTTCTTTGGTAGTGCATCATCATTTTCAGCTCCTAAGTTCTCAATTATCCGTTTTATAACTTCAATAAGTATCAAATTGATATAAAAAAAAGTGCATCAGATTGTAGGAAAGTATGAATAAATATTCATAAGTGATAATTATCAACACTTTTCTTCATTTTGCTTAATTTTCTTATGGAAATGCTGAATAGTATTTAAAGTAGCTCAATGTGGTACTTATGGTTTCTTTAAAAGTTAGGTTTTATACACAGTAATGCGATACATTTCCATTACATCCTTTCATTTGAAAATTGCACTTTATGAACTGTCTGTTACAACACAATACATTTTCCACCTGCTTAAGTTTTTGCCTCAATGGAAACATTCCTTCTCCTCCTTTACCAACTCAACCTTGATCTCTCTCTCTCTCTCTCACTCCCTAGGCTCCACCAGGGATCAAGAAGAACCTCCTGCGTAGCTACGACTCCTGGACCCCAGAGTTCATCGGCAGGGAGAACAACGTCGTCCGGGCGCAGGCCCTATTCGCTCTGGCCTGGTTCCATGCCATCTGTCAGGAGAGAAGGAACTTCATCCCACAGGGCTGGACCAAGTTCTACGAGTTCTCCATGTCAGACCTCAGAGCTGGTGCAGACATCATTGATAGGCTGTGCAGTGGGAAAGGTCAGTCCAGCCTAAGTTCAATTTTAGTCCTACTATATAGTCCAAGCTCTTATCTAGAATAATTTAAAATATATTGTCTTTAAAATAGAGTTAAAGGTTTGTTTTTTTGCTTTTGAAGCCGAAATGCAGGAATCATTGATAAGCTTTGCGCAGGATAGGTCAATTTAATTTTAGTCTAACGATAGTCCAAGCTCTATACCTTTAGCAATTCAGCGATGTCTTTGAATAATGCAAAAGATATGGATTCGTTGCATGTTGTTAGGGCCAGAAAACAGGGCACTAGTAAATTGAGCTTTGAAAAGTAGTGGACAGGTTCCAGGTCTGAAGACTTATTGCACGGATTGATTGTCAGAAAAAAATTGTTGTTTATGATCCATTTTTTTTCCATACTACTTTGTCTACGTATACAGGCAAGGGAGTCCAGTTTGAGTTCATCTACGGGCTGTTTGAGAACGCCATCTATGGTGGACGCGTGGACAACCCCTTTGACTTGCGCGTACTGAGATCCTACCTAGCTCAGTACTTCAATAAGGAGATGCTCGGAGGGAGCGGTGCTCGTAGATCTAAGAAGCTGCCTGGAGGGAACAGTATACCAGTGTCTTCTTACTACAAGGTATGGATCTTATAACCCGGCCTTCTGTAGCAATGACTTTTGTTTTAAAGCCTATCTGCACTAGTTTGGCCAGGAGAGATTAGTCCTCCCTGCATGGTCACTGACAAACGGGTTCTCATCATATCAGCTGTCAATTAACATAAGAAAAAGGGGACCATGGGGGACCAATAGGCACCGCTTAGGCATTGTTTTCTATATAGAGGGAGCAAGTAGCTACAAGTAGTGCAGTAGGGCTTTAAGAAGTTGATTGAACATTATCCAGAAATATGTAGATACGTCTTGTCTGGTATACTTTTAACAAAGCAATGCCATTAAATTATATTCCATTGAAGATAATGAAATTAGGAAGTAATTGCAAAATAGAAAATGGGGACCTCAAGTTCCTTTTAACAGAGTAGAGAGGCAGGGTTGAAAAGGGGTTAATCACCCTATCTTTGGAATCAAATATAAATTTCCTGGGGAGAAAAGTTTTGGGACTTCAATTTTTCAAAGCACAAGAGGAAGGGGTAAATTCCAATACACCAGTTAAAGGGACAGTCTCTAAGATCAAAGGTTATTTTTTTTTGGATGATGGTAATAGCTTCCGGTTTTCTTCCAATTTCACGACTTAACAGGACTTCACCGAGTTGGTGTCCAAGTTCCCAGACGATGACAAGCCGTCCTTCTTCGGCCTGCCAGCCAACATTGAGCGTTCCGCACAGAGGACCATCAGCGGACAGGTCATCGTCCAACTCAAGATCCTGCGTCGGTCTGCCGAGGCGGCGGAGAAGTTTGACACGGAGAAGTGGAACACGGAGCTCGGACCCATCCTGACCCTCTGGAAGAAACTCAACCAGGTACAGTGCATTACGGTCATCTCAATCGAAAGACCACCAGTTAGTTTTTAGCGTGTCTAGTGTTTGCCCAAAGAGGAAAAATAAAGTGTGTTTTTTGTAGAATTTATTTAGCTAGGCCATAGTGGCCACTCTATCGTCCCACCAACCCGATGAAAATTGTTCATTATGCAACTTTAACCGGGTACAGTGAACCTGTTTATTGTGGTGCATGTCAATCGAAAGGCCACCGGTTAGTTTCCCAAAGAGCAAAATGTGATGTAGGATTAGTCTGGAAAATAATAGTGTTTTGTTTTTTTTAAAGAATTTATTTAGCTAGGCAATAGTGGTTGCTTCTATCGTCTCACCAACCCGATGAAAAGTGTTCATTGTGTAACTTTGATTTGTTATTGTGTGCCAATTAAAATTTGTTTAATACTCAATATGCTTTTTTTGAATACTTCTCATTTATCTTTATCATCAAGTGTATTATCAATCTTTTTAATATTTTTAACTTGAAACTTATAATTCATTATCATCCTTAATCTCAAACTTACATTCTAGATTAATCCCGAACCCAATCACACCATCTAGTTAATCCAGTTTAAACAGGACTGAGAGCTCTAATATGAATTCACAATTTTGACCCCTTTCACACCCAACAAATAATTCATAAGCACATATGGCTCCAACTTGAATACAAACATCTTTCATGTATCAACTATTAAAATTGTTTACATAGAGCTTTTGGCTGAAGCATCTGACCGCTTTAAAAAAAAAAAAATTTAAATATTCATGTGGATCTCAAACTTTCACCTTCTTTCCATCCATTCACACAGGGAGCTAATCTGATCCAGACCAAGGCCCAGCCTCCGAGCGACCGCAGCGGCACCCAGGGTCCCATCGACTCGTTCATCGAGCTAGAGAGGTACAACGCCCTTCAGCTGGTCCAGTTTGTCCACTCCACCCTGGCAGCCCTGAGCAAGGTCATCCGAGGGACATCTCTGCTGACCAGCGAGGTCCAGGCTCTGGCCATTAACCTACTCAAGCAAGAGGTCAGTTTGTATTCTCTTTAGGGTGCATTCAAGCGATTTTTTGAAGCAAGAATCACAAATCAAAACGCTGTTAAAAAACACGGTTACTGCGGGAGAGCGTTTCATCAATGCTGATTCTCGCTCATTTCAAGCCCAGCCACTGCTCATCACACTGTGCAGTTTGACCCAGCAAGTATAGGTCAACTCTGCGTGCTTTCTGAATGTGTTTACGGTCAACTGTCTGCCAAACCAGAAGCAGGCCACGATAATGACCTTAAAGAATCATGATTGAGATCTCCGTTTGTTCAAGGGATTTTTAGCGACATCACGATACAAAACTCATCTTTTTCAGCATTTCATGTTTGCGTTTTTAAACACGTTTATTTTTACGACCAACAAAAAATTGTTTGAAATTGCTTGAACGCAACCATATTTTAAACTAAACATCTTTGAAAACCGTGTGTCTAGGGTGAAAAAGTGTTGCTTGAACGCACCCTTAGAGGGAGAGATCTTTAATTGAAACAAGGCTCACTTCAATATGAAGTCCAAAACATATTGTACATTATAAGGTTGGACTACTTGGTAAGTATATATACTGCTCCTCAGTATCCAGAAATTATGTTCATTTAAATTTAGAGGACATGATATGACATATATTTTGTGCTTGTTTGTAGATATTTTGAGCAAACGTGTCAAAAAGGATATTACTGATACTAAGTCTCATATAAAGCAAGGTTATGGTTTTGTTCATGCTATTTCTTTTTTGTTGAAATAAAATTAGAGGAGGGGAAAAAAATGATTTGCATTGTGTGTCATTTTATTGTATGCATTTTAATTCTTCTTGCCATTGTCCCTCATTCCACAGACACCCCTATCCTGGCAGAACAAATGGGAGGGTCCAGAGGATCCTGTGTTATACCTGAAGACCATAGTGAGCCGTACCATGGCCATACAGGGGTGGGTGGAGAAGGCTCAGAGGAACAACCTCCTCTCAGATACCCTCAACCTGTCAGAGCTGTTCCACCCTGACACGTTCCTGAATGCACTGAGGCAACAAACGGCAAGGTAGGCAGAGAAACAATGCTCAATTCTAGAGATTATGCCCCATGAAATACTAAAGAACATCTGAAACCCTCCTTTCTTCAGGATGACAGGTTTTTGTGTTTTGTTGTTGCTGAAAGTTTGAAAAATGCTCCTGAAGGAAAATCTTGTCAATGACATTGCATGTGTAATCATGAGAAAATACAAAATATCAACTATGTGATTACCGTACACATCTCTCAGTAGAAAAAAATATATTGCTAGATGACTCTCCTTTAAATAGCGTTTTGAGTGATCTAATACAAGTATGTGCTGTTCCTTGTATCCTGTACAGGGATTCCAAGACCTCAATGGACAGTCTCAAGTTTGCTTGTCGCTGGTCTGGTAACATCTCAGGAGCCAAATACCAAGTCAAGGTAAGAAGGAGTATCTTCATCATTTCATTCCATTATTTAGATCATGAACTGGAACTTGAAATTTATGACATGGCATTATGCAAGGATAAACACAATGAAGACATGGTAACATTTGTAACATGATGAGCTTGCCTTCAAAATGCCGATCCCTCTTTTCCTGATAACAAGATCTTGGACATGAATTGTCCGAATACTCTAAGAGACTTGGCATATGATTTTCATCTTCATTATATTTTATAGATTAGCTTGTAGCAAAGACATATAAGCTTGTTCAAAACATTTCTTTGATTTTGGTTTGGTTGGATGATTTGTTTTACCTGACTGCTAAGAAAGCATTCTTATGCTTGTAAGTAAGCAACCAGGGGGCCGAAGACTTTAGGTCCTCTCTGTTGGACTTGGTAATGAGAATTAATGCCTTACCAAAGGGCAGTAGCGCATCGAGTTGATTTCAAACCCGGAACCTCTCAATTAAGAGACCACTGCTTCACCCCTGAGCCATCATGCCTCTTCAGTTTTTAGCTTGTAATAATCATAACAATCTCTTTATATTCATAATATGCCGATTTAGCAAAATATTTCTTTCTCATATTCTGTACAGATTGGAGGCTTACAGCTAGAGGGCTGTACGTTTGATGGGCAGAGACTATCAGAGAACCAGAGAGACTCACCCAGTGTCTGCTCTGTACCACCATGCAGTGTAGCCTGGGTCCTCAAGGTAAATATATCGTCTTTTATCTGCCGCTATGTATTACCTCTCATCTGAAAATAGAAATAAGTGACTCAAAAACCACCACAAAAAGGAAGAGGACCATCCTCTTGGTCTTTAGTTACGCTTCTTTTCACCTGCTTTGAATGGTCAACACACAAAGGTTGAGGGTTCAAGCCCCAGCACGGTGCCAATGTCCTTGGCAAGATATTTAGAATAGCCTCTCTCTACCCAGGTTTAGAAAATGGGTACTGCTGTTTGAAAGAAATTCCTTCAATGCTGTGAACACTGTAATCAATGATCCAGTTGAAGCAACAGTAATAAAGGAGCAGCTGGAACACTTCATACAGCTGATGCAAGCCCTATACAGTGAAACCTGTATATAATGACCGCTCTAGGGAAGCATAAAATGTGGTCGTTGTAGACAGGTGGTCTTTATGTACAGGTTCCTTTAGTACAGGTTTCAATGATAAAAAATATTCAAGGGAAACAAAATATGGTCTTTATAGACAGGTGGTCGCTAAAGTTTGTTTGACTTTACAAGAATCTAGTAATTCACAATTTGTCAGTCTTAAAGTTGTGAAAGATCAGTTTTATATCTATTTATTGACTATTGGTATAAATCCTTCTCTCACATAGGACACTCCAAACAACTATCATCCATCGGAGAGCATCTCACTACCAGTCTACTTTACAGAACAGAGGGAGAAGATTGTCACCCACCTTGTACTACCGTGTGGAGGAGAGCAGGATCACTGGATACAGACTGGTGCTGCTCTCTTCTTACAGAGCCAGTAGGCCTAGCTACTAGCTAGACTAGTGAGGGTGAGAAGGGGAATTTACCAGTCTTCTTCACAGAACAGAGAATTTTCACTACCATGCCTGGAAAGAATAGAATCACTGCATGGGTACAGACTGGTGCTGCTCTCTTCTTACAGAGCCAGTAGCCTATGATATAGTGTTATAGGCAGGGTAAGAAGGGGGGAGTCACATGTCTGTGCCAGCTACTGGTAACAGAGATATTCCTTTCTTCTTATCGAGGGTACCCCAGCATATAATAATCTGGTAAATGATCTTTATATGTCAATATTGTGCACAGTCCCTATCATGGCATTGAGAATTATTTTTTTCTTCAAACAAACAAAAACACAGAGAAAGTAATTTGATAGTGATTTCTTTCAAAGTAAGATTCAGAAACATATTTCAAAGGCCTGTTCCACATAGAAGTTACCAGATATATTCTTATTTTCACAAAGATAACATGAATATACATGTAGTAATGATGACTGTTCTCTTGTTTCATTAAAGATTAAATCTTATATTCACATTTATAGACTACTCCAAACTACATGTCAATTGTTGTGGATCTTAGTGAATAATTATGTACCATATTCACACATGTTGATGGGAGTATGAAATGTTGCCTTATAATGTTGTCAAACATCATATCGCTTGTGATCTAAATATTGGACTGGATATATCTGAATTGTCTTAGTTTGAGATGAGTCAGTGAAGTTGTAACATATTTTGCAGCATATCATACAGGGAAAGTGCTCTTTCTTTAAAATCATTGCCATTTTATTTCACGCATATGAGTTAATTGCATAATATAGAACCAGTTAAGATGATTCTCAATAAAAAGGGATAGGGTAAACTCATGAATTGTTTTTGAATCATTATCCAAGCATATTTTCAAAACATTTAGCAATTTAGAAAATTTGTAGAATCCAATTCTTGTGGAAATTGGTTTTGAGTTTTCTGTTAGCAAACATTGCACAACATGGCAAATGTTTAAAATTGCCCACATGCTTGTTTAGTCAACGGAGAGATATCAATATTGGTTCTCCAAAAACTTTGGAATGTTTTCTCTGAATCTGTGTAGTTTTCTTTACTTTCGCTAAAAATCCGTCCTAGTATGATGTCTTTATTTCAATTCATATTATATTACTTGCATGTGTATATTTGTTACATATTTCCTATCAAGTCTAGAAATGGTTATTACAAAACAAATATTTTCAACAATAACAAGAGTTGTAGATATCAGATATATATTTTGAGTGATGTGAAATTGTTTTATCCTGTTTTGTATAGGTAGACTCGAATGTATTTAGAAGTCATTACTGATTAAATGCAAGTAGACGAATCAAAAGTGCATTTGGTAAACTTTTCTTGTGTATGCATTTGTAAAATATAAAATATATTTGTGTAAAGTGTCTTATAAGCTTCAAATATTATAATTTATTTCAAATCATCTTGTCCTGTAACATGAATAATAAGAAAAGAACCAAAGTGTCATTTTGTATTTAATATCTTGTTGGATTAGATGTGCTGTGTTAAAAAATATCTTTATTTTGATAGAATTGTCTTGACATTCCATTGCTTCTGTGCAACTATTTGCAAAGTTATCAGTTCATTGTGATTATTCAGTTGTAAAGTATGTTATAAACTATCACCTTGATAACAATAATAATTCGATTTGATTTTGCCTTTTATGAGATTTTTAATATTGTATTAAGAATGACATTTTTTTGTGTGTGTGTCAAATTTGGTAATTGACTTGGAATGAGATGTGAGATGAATGACTTGTGTTTTTATTTGTTATGATATTAATTCTTTTCAAGAAAGTCCCTTTTTTTTTAAAACTTATTTCTCTGTATTCGCAACCTGTTTAATCCTTCATGTTTTCTTCGACATGTATTTTCTCATATTCCTTCTTGTCACCCATTCTCTCTCTATCCAGCTTTATTTTTCCCTATTTGTCTGTATGCATCTTCCCCCCCCCCCTCTCTCTCTCTCTCTCACACACACACATACACACACACACACCCACACACATGCTATGTGCATAGCAGTTGCATTTTATATGGAAAATTTAACCTCTATAAACCAGTCAAAAGTGAATGTGGAATTCATTTACATAACCTTGCTTTTCTTTGGCTCATTTTCAATGGCATAAACAATGGCAATATATGTAGGTCTAAGGTTAAAGATCAATGATCTTATCAAAGTGGAACAGGTTTTCACAGATTAAAAAAGTAAAAATCGATTTGAATGCATTTTACAATTATTTGCAAATCTATGAATTTATTACAGCATCATATCAGTCAAAATAGGAAATGTGCCCAAGATGTACTGGATCCACATTTGATCATGATTCAATGTTTATATAGCAACTTTTGGTGAGATATATATATGCATACATTTTTTCTTCAATCATTTGTGATCCAATTTCCCCTTTTTGAATCTAACCTACTTCATACACACTGAAATTAATTAATAGGCGCCATAATTGGCACCTAAGGTACTTTTTCTTTACCGGTTAATAGAATTTGAAAAAAAATCATTCAGCTAAATAGTAATGTCAATTGTATGAATAAATATTCTATGTCTATTGGTCAACAAGTCGGTAGAAGGTGACATAAAGTGGACCAGTATAAAATGTAGTGGTCACTGTATACTAAAGAATAGTCTAACCCCCCCCCCCCCCCCCCCGGCCCCCCCTCCCCCACACACAATTAAAAGAAATGGCAGTTGTAACAAGATGTGGAGACCTGTTCAATTCCAGGATAGATATTTTTGTAACAAGAACATTGTCACCATAATCCGGCCAAGTCTCGCTTTCTTGCAAAATGTTGACTCTGTGTAGCTGATGTTCGGGCAACAGATGTCAGCCCCTTCACTAATATTGGACCCGTCACATATGCCTATGAAACTTAAAATACCCAGTATACAGATATGCCCTTAAGTCTTCAATCGTACGCTGTATTCTCTCATCAAAGATCTAGAATAAAGATATATGAGGGAAGAGAGAGAGTGAAAGTGTAGGAGAGAGGGAGAGAGGGAGAGAGAAAGAGAGAGAGAGGGGGATGCAGAGAGGGGAAGGGGGTGTCGAATATTGAGATGGAATGAGAATAAGGGAATGAGAGAAACAATATTAAAATTAAGAAATGTGATGGAAATTTAGGGAAACTTTTCGAAAGTCTTTGCAATCATGTTAGTAATAGAAGAAAAGAAAGATATCCATCGATCATCAAGTGATGAAATTAATCAAGAAAATTCGATAAATTTGGTAGTAATTTACAAGCTAAGAGTCAGTTTAAATCATTTGGACAATATGGAAGAAATATAGACGGAGAACTTAAAAAGCATGTTTATAAGAAGTATTCTTACAGTAATTCTGCTCTCAGAGTTTTGTTGTTTTTCAGCTTCTAGGTCGTGAAGAAATGTCCCAACATGGCGATACATCATAGGAAATGATAATATACAAAGTAATCATAAAAAATAATACACCAGCAAAATTAAAAGTGAAAGATGAATACGATAGAATAAACAAATAAATGAATTGAATCACTTGCACTTACCGGGTGTATAGCAAGTAACCACGTCGGGAAAGAAACTCATTTCTTGAGAGCAGAGATTATCAAGCACATCACAAGCAGATTCGAACCTCTGATCTCTGAAAGCCTGGTTGCACAGCTTTTGCTCGTCCGCCATGCCAATGAAAGATTTGGATTGGAGACCATTGGTTAGCATACCGGTCAACTCCGGAGAGCAGGGAACGTTCTCCACCACGCTGAGATAGGCATCACACATCGAGAGAAACTCTGCGGTAAGGATACTAATCGTACGGTGATGGTGATGATGATGTGCTGAATATAAAGAGATTTCCGATATATATATATAATATTTATGATCGATAAAATAATGAAGATATGAATGAGATGGTATACATTGTTGTAATGTTAAAATGTACTTCTCCTAGCAGTTTTGATTCTAAAAAATCTATTTCAAAGCTCTAGAAAGCTTATTTTGGTAACGAACATAGAAAGAAACAGGGAGAGCCCCCCCCCCCCCCCGAATGCCATAACGATAATAAAATGATATAGAAAGGGAAAGGGGGACGGTGTGAAAAGAGGATTAAGAATATGTTGCCCCTCTTTCTCTGACCGGCCTTCGTCGCATTTTATGAACCCCAAAATACCACATCCCTCCCATCGGATATGCCGTTACATATGCCTCAATTAATTAAGGTTCATAATCAAACATGCAGCAATAAAAAAGAAAATCAAAGACATTACCTGTGACATTTGTGAACAGTGCAAATGCTGCAATAAGTGTTACCTGGAAAAAAATATAGGATAAATATGCATAACTGATAATTTTACTACATTTATTTTTCAAGGGTATAACTGGGCGGATCAAAATAAATATACTTTATTTAGGAGTTAAGAGCTAGAGCATTGATGTGGTTTCAGGAAGATACACGTACGGAGCCCAAGTTTTTGAAAAATTAACCCCAAAACTGTTACAGGGTATAGGGTGAAAACAAATACCGACAGCCCCCACATCTGGAACCTGATTATATGATTTTAAAATATATATATTACACTGAGGCGCATGAACACCTAAACTCCAAATAAGCATGAAGCAACAATAATTACTGACAATGGCTAGTAGCTTCCAATGTAAATTTAGTTTCTAGAAGAAAACTTACCAAATGAGCCATTTTGTTTGTGAAGCTAAATGTTGTTCCTAGTAAGGCTTAGAAAAGAAATCCAAGTGTTCTCTCTTTCTCATCTGTATTTTCCCACGAGATTACGTTTGATAAATTATGATCTCTATGTCAATAATAACGTAGAAGAAAATTAATTAACATTTCATTGTGCCTTAGCCTTTTGACTAAATATAAGTTAATGCCAATTTTTGTGAAACGAGAGCATTTTGTAATAAAGTATTTTATTGACCCCTTATTAACTGACTTTGAACTTTGAAGATCATCACTTGGAAATCAAGGTTTGTTCTTAATTGTCACAGGTTAATTGGCACGGTGGGCTCTATAGATATGTCTGTCAAGACTAAAGAGAAGAGTTGTAAAAAAAAAAGTGAGGTCACATGCAATGACAGCAAAGGAGACCGTTTGCCAAGATAGAGCACTTAATTGCTTGACACGCAAATGATACAGGGGAACAAGAGGGGGGGATTTTTTTATAGTGATCTAGGAAGAGGACAGTCAAAGCACTGAGTCATATCACATGTATCGAAGTTAGTATATATAGTATATATATATATATATATATATATATATATATATATCAACTTTCCGATTTTCTCTTAATCATCGATCATTGGCCTGTATAATAATTATATAAATATATATCTAAAACTTTTGCTCTCCCCCCCCCCCCCCCCACCCCCCACCCTCAGCACACACAATGGCATCACTGGCAAGCATCAAGGTCCTAGAGCATTAGGTCATTGAAAAGTCGACGTATGTTAATAAATTATATACCTTTTACTTTTACACCCCTCCCTGCCAAGGGTTCATTTTGCCGCTATCAAATATATCTATAGCTTGTATAATTAATTCCCCGGTCTCTCTCTCAAAAAAAAGAATTAATGGCCACCTCGATGCTAAAATACATATTCCTCTACATCGAACATACATGTACGATACAAAAGGTGTTAAGGGGAGGGTAATTCCCTGTTTGACGCCACTGTTATTCTCTGCTACAGGCTTTAAACATTTTGTATAGGTTACAAAATATACATAGATATCAATGAAACTAAATGATGTGCTTTAGGATTGATGATGTATATTTAAAGTATAAAAAAATACTTTTTTAAATGAAAAAATTCTGCTGTTTAAATATGAGAATGTGTACCAATCGACGACGCTTCTCAAATGAATTAGAACAAGACTAGTAACAAGTGGGTCCTGGGTCGGGTTGGTTGGTTGATTATGCATCTAAAAGCTAAGAGCTAGAGCTAGCTGTCAAGGTAAAACACAGGTACGGTGGCGGAGATGTGAATTAAATACAGTGATGTTGAAGTTCTAATTAATTCGTGAGAGTATCTGCTTGTTTTTATGTTATATGTATTGTTTGGAAAATAGAAACAGATTTATAACACGGCGTTAAACAGTGAAGTAAAGTTGACGTACTTGCATGATTGACTTTTATTGGAATTGGGCAAAGATCGCTGTCACAGCCAGCGCCAGTACAGCACCGCACAGCACAGCGCATCGCTAGATCGCTGTACCTGTGGATTGGATTGAGCACCATTTTCTGTGACTGTGTAGTGACGGATGCCGGATGTCGTGAATGGAAATATATAAATCTAAATGTTAGACTTTATTGACGAAATTAATTGTATGGTGTGCTATGTGATGATGATCAAGACGTGGTGAATTGATGGGTCTGTTTCACACCCGTACCCGTCTAGCCTGTTGTCACTATGTACTGACTACTGTATCACTATCAGGAAATGAAACCATTGCAGTGGTGTTTTTGTTGAGCTTTGTCAGTATGTAGCATGGGTGGGCATTACATTGTCTTACTTATAAAGCAGCCTGAGAAGATGGATACAGGTGAATAGAGAATACACCCAAAACATTGTTTGACAGTCTCCTTGGTACTCCATGCACTGCAGGGGCAGTGATGTAATGAGCAAACAAGTTTAGGGGCAGAAGACAAATCTGCATCACCAACAATTCAGGATCCAGTAACTAATTGGCGGAAGGGTCCAGGTTGCTGACCCCCATGGCCATGAAGCTTGGGGGTTTTAAGCATTTAATTACGGTCAGATGAGCATCCAGGAGGGGGATACTACCTAGCCTTAATAGTATCCAAATCTTGCCTGGAGTGCAATTTTTCAGGAAACCATATTATTTTACCAACATACTTGATACTTCTCATTATTATAGTTTTGGGACACCGGACGGAAACTACACCGCCACACCTGCTTCAGCTCAAGTTCTGTAACACCAAGGAAACCATTTCAATGTTAAAGATGTTTACGGTGCAAACAATCCTCTGTCAACTCATTAACCGAGCTCGACCTCATCCATCTGGTATGTCAAAAAATCAATTTCAAAGAAATTTGCACATTTGCGAGATAAATAGTATCCGGTATTAAAACACAGTGAATAGGAAAACAAAAAATTACAAGACTTTTCCAATACGGGTACTTATTTCTCCCCTGGATTGATGCAGACACTTTTCTTTTTTCTTCTCATTATACATCCTGTTGTACCCCATTTTACAGTATTTAATATTGTGTTTTTTAAAAACATGACTGTCAAATCAGGCCTGTGTTGAAATCAAAAGGTTGAAAATTGCACTGAAAAGTTGTTGATTTTGAAAGAGATGTGGGAATAACAGATGTAGATGTGTCATCAAGATGGACAATAACAAATTACACTGACTGAAAAGCCTTTTTCACAATTTGTATGGATGTTTTTAAAGTTATAGTGCACTGTCAATGTTCTGTTTAAAAAGTTGCAAATGTCACAATAATTATCTACATTTATCTTGTATTTAGAAGAATTCAGTGGAACAGACCATTGGGCATACCAAATGGCTAGATACTATAACTAAAAATTGTTAATACAGACAAATTTTAGATTATTAACCATTATGTGTATTGGATATCCCTACAGCCAAACTGTCCACAGGAGGGGACAATGTTATCACCACGCTGACCGACGGAGGTCACATGATAGAGATGGTGCGGTCCATCGTGCCTTCACTGGACTTTACCAAGCACAAAGGTCAAGATGGACGCATAGCAACGATTGGAGGTTGTCGAGAATACACAGGTGCTCCTTACTTTGCTGCAATCTCTGCATTCCGAGTCGTAAGTACGGTACAGAGATTTTCTAGCTGATTCCGTGATGATAATGACAACAATTGGCAACAACGACTCTTCATTCAACAACTCCATCGATATATTTTTCATGGTTTGAATTAATGATTTCTTTGTTTTGCAAGGAAAAGATAGTACACATTTAAATTTCAATCACTTGTGCTTTTTATCTGTAATTATAAAAAAAGAGTACCGTATTCATGATTCATATTTAAATGCACTTTTGCTCAGGTGATACATATGAACTGATGGAATGATTTTTAACCAAATTGGGTTGAAAAGATAGTACTTTAGTAGCCTCTGTTAGTTGAAGGAAAGGTTGCATTTGTGTGAAGAACATTCCAATGAGTGCAATTGGTACCAACCTGCATTGAATTCAAATATTTAATGCCTAGGCTACACCAATGCATTGAGCCCATGTATTCCATTTCGATATGAAAACTGGAGAAACAAGCCGACATCGATCTGGGAATGCATGATTTGAATTGGATCCAAAGTGACATTAGTGTAGCTACGCTGCGTTTCCCATGCGTTTTAGACGAAAGGATCAACTATGCAAAGGCCCAAGAAAATTTTGGACATTGTATGGAAGTGACATTGAAATTATAATGCATACTTCGAACCAAGAATGCATTGTAGGGTAGAAACGCATGGGAGATGCATGGATTTCAAAAACCGAGAACCGAACTGACATTGAAATGAAAAACTTTAGTGCGACCTAGGCATTACTCACAAGCAGAAATATTACTCCTTAATCTCATATCTTGCCTGTATTGTGTTCTTTATTTTGTTTGTAGGGCTGTGACCTGTCCCATGTGTTCTGTACTGATGGTGCTGGTCCTGTTATCAAGTCCTACAGTCCTGAGCTCATTGTTCATCCATGTCTGTAAGTGATTTATAATAACACATCATTGAGGGCGTCGCTGTTATGAAGTCAGCCCAAAGTTTTCCAAGAAGGAACTGCATCCCCCCCCCCCCTCAAAAAAAAAAAAAAAAAAATTGCTGACAAGGTTACAGAAAATTTATCCAATAAACTTAGAGAAATGAAATGTTCTTCAGTTCTTTGAAATGCTGATAAGTTTTTAAAACACTACAAATTTAATACAGATGACATGTTCAAAATAGATCTGTTGTATCATTTGTATGCATGTTTAAGTCTCAACTACAAAAACATATTTTCCAAGATTTGATACATGTATTAGTTTCAATTTGAACCATTTAAATGATGAAATAAAAGCAAAATGTCATGAACTGTGTTGACCTTTGACTTTTGGACTGCCTTTCAGGGATGCTGAAGACGGTGTGGAGGAGATGAAGAAGTGGTTACCCAGGATGCACTCGGTTGTCATTGGTCCTGGACTTGGTAGAGACCAGAAACTGCTAGACAAGGTCAAGGTATGCAACGAGTACAGCAGCTAAACTTCACTGTGACCCCAGCGAATTCTTGCCCCTTGAACCACTGATGTGAATGTCCCCCCTTAGGCTTCTAAATTGCCCCCAAGTTTTCCTTTGTAGGGATTTTTCGTTGTTGAAAACTCTAGTGGTATAGCATAGAAATGTTGTCCCTTGAAAAGCTCTTGGTGCTCTAATGTTAAAACTGCATGACCATCCATCGTTTCAAAGCTGGCTGCATTCAGGTTAAACGAGACATCTGCAAACTCACCAATGACAACAACAAAAAAGATGTTGTATTGCCCTTTAGGTGGCAGAACCTGGGTCGGTCGGTCGGATATCCTTTTTTTTAAATACTCCCCCCCCCCCCCCCCCTGAAACAACGACCGTCGCCCCCAAAAACTCAAAAATCGGGAATGTCGCCTAAATCTTGCCGGTTTCTAGCTGGTGCAGTGTATTAAAGAATAAATTATTATTAAAGTTATTTATTTTTATGTAACATACTTATTTTTCCATGCAAGATTGTTATAGCTGAAGCCAAAGAACTGGACTTGACACTATGTAGAATGTGCAGATTTCTTATGGATTATTCATTATTGTTATCAAAATCATTAAAATTATTAACAAATAAATTAGTAGTAGTAGTAATATTATTAAATCAATACCTTTGACTAATTTTATTTTTTTATGTTAATATCCTTATTTTTCCTTGCCAGATTGTTATAGCTGAAGCCAAAGAACTGGACTTGACACTATGTAGAATGTGCAGATTTCTTATGGATTATTCATTATTGTTATCAAAATCATTAAAATTATTAACAAATAAATTAGTAGTAGTAGTAATATTATTAAATCAATACCTTTGACTAATTTTATTTTTTTATGTTAATATCCTTATTTTTCCTTGCCAGATTGTGATAACTGAGGCCAAAGAACTGGACTTGCCACTTGTTATTGATGCAGTAAGTAACACTTTGAAATGCAGTGCTCCTATGAAGCAAAATGAATATTAACAATATTTAGATATCACATGTAGTTAAAAGTATTATGATTTTTTTTTTTTGGGGGGGGGGGGGAGGGGGAGGGGGAGGGGAGATAAGATATATGGCTTTTTATATACCACCGTTTTGATAAAAATGTAGGTTGCCCAAAATTGTAGAGATTAGGGAGCTTGGGAAAGTGAAATAGGATAACAAGAGATAAAGGGATTTAAAGCCCCTCTGAAGTGTTGGGAACTCCAAAAATTTGATGGCAAAATTTCACTTAAAATGTATCGTAACTTGAAAGCCATTAAGACACATTTCTGCAAGGATTTTCAAAACGAATGTGAAATTTTACCATCAAATTTTTGGCGAATTTAGGGCTCCCAACATTAAAAGGGGCCTTTGCAGATGTATTTTCATTGCATGATATTTGATATCAAGATCCTCCATTCATTGTTCTATCTTTCTTTCAGGATGGGGTATTTCTCCTGACCCAAGCACCAGACTTGATCCGTGACTACAGACAAGCCATCCTGACTCCTAATGTGGTGGAATTCAAACATCTCTTCAAGAGTGTGGTGAGTTTGTCAATTAATGCAGACTCCAAATGTGGTGTATTTTAAGTGCACATACACAGTGTGAGAGGTTTGTCTATGCTTAGTCTGCATGTAGAATACATTCTAAAGATAAAGACCAGTTCTGGTCATGCAATTGCATTGTGAAGAAACGATGTGGAATCGATCAGAAAAGGTTGATCATCTAGCATAAAAGTATTGGGTGTGTACTGCAAGGTTCTGGAATCATCAAAATGATAAGAAATTTGGCCCAGTCTTGGTAAAGTTACAAGCACTGTACACAGAAAGCTGTTTATGGGACTACGCGATATCTATCCAGTCCTGATAGATATAATAATTTACCAAATATATCAATTAGTAGGCGGTTTCCCGGCAAAATTTGTATCATCACGTATAAGTCAAAACGTATTCTTTCACATGATTGGTAATAAGACCTTCCATTTTATTTTTTGAGAGGGGGGAGGGGGTGTTTGCAAAACTGGTCTATACCTTTAAGATGTGATAGTATAGTATTAATGACTGCTTTGAGAGAAATATTTGTTTTTAATACGCTCAAGGGAAGGTTAGAATTGTGCTATTGCCCGAGGCGTGCCAAGGGCAATAGCCCAATTGTAACCTTCCCGAGAGCGTATAAAAACAACTATTTCTTGAATATTAAAGCAGTCATTAATACTTTTATATGCCGAAAACGAAAGAGTCAACTAATGACACCACCTTGGCCTTTCTCTAGTTTATCTGCACGGTTGTTTTTTATGAGTGTATCTTTGAGAGTAGACTAGATCTAGATTCTATTAGTCTAATTAAGCAAGATATTTTTACAATTTTGGGGGTGGGCCGGCCCTGTGGGTAATATGGAGAAGAACCTGCGCTTTCATATGACACCTCACTTATTGAGTATCACCTTCAGGATCACAACAGATAAAGGTTTGAATCTCAAATTGAAAAAAAAAACTTACTTTTTTTGCATGGTCGCGCAATGCACGCAGACTGCATAGAGACTGCATTGCGTGCAATCTCTATGGGAAGAATAACACACAACATCGGGTGCGCGATCAGATCTATTTTCGTCTACGTCTATGCTTTTTCAGCAACTAAACGAACATGTTTATGGATAATTTCACGTACCCTTTTTGTTGTTCTTGCTGTCAGCGAGTCTTGCATTTGTTAAGTTGAAATCTTGGGAGAGTTTTTTTAGCCATTTTTGTCTTGTTTGGAATTGTCGTCTTGTATGAAAATACCGACCAATTCTTCGCACACGTACGGTATCCTCGATCGCTCAAACCATTTCTAACATGTAAACCTATGGGTAACCATGGTTACTGGGATTTTAGAACTATTTTTTAAAACTATTACATGGGTTTGGAATTTTACGGGGAATTTTACAGGAATAGTTAAAGTTTATGAATGCAATTTTGACCAATCAGATGGCTGGATTTCTTAAGTGAGGTATATAATTTTTTTTAATTTGTGCTGGATGAAATTATCTTTATCTGATTTTGTCTCAAGTTCATATGCTTCCCAAAGAATGCAGTAAAATTGGCAAATTTATCAACCTATCCTCGGTACGTCTGAATATGGTGTTCTCATATTTTGAAAAGAGTGTTATTATTTGTTGATCTGGAACTAAGTAGATCTCTTTTTCATGTGACTGTGTCATGTGATTTAATCAAACCTGAAATATTGAATGTACGTGTATGCTTCATACATGTACGTTGTATTACTGGCAGGGTCAGATGTTAACCCTGCCGAACCTCACGCTGATGTCATGGAATCAAGCAGATGTCTTGGTCATGTGACTGGACCATGCGACTATCATGAGATTCAGTCATATTTCTCATAGTGATGATACGTTATGTTTTATACAACACCTAAGTAGATCCTTGTCATTTGATTAGAGGATTGTTGGTCACATGATATTAAATAGATATACTATTGCACAGGCGTGCATTTTTGGTTAAATGCAGACTGCGTACCTCTCTGCCCTGCGCGTACGTGAAGGCGATCTGAATGTAATCGGGAAGGCCCGATCTTTAGCTTTAATATAAGGAGCAAAGCATAATATATTGAATGATTAACGTTCTGACTATTAGATCTACTTCAGTGTTGTATACCGGTAAAACAAATAATGAATTTTTTTCAGTCGTTTAAAGATTCAATATTATTTGTATAATATTACAGGTTGGATCAGATGTTAACCCAGCTGAACCTCAAACTGATGTCATGGAACTAAGCAGATCTTTGGGTCATGTGACAGTGTGCATGAAAGGAGCGAATGACATCATTTCAGATGGACACAATGGTATGTTCAAGTAAATGTACGGCCTTTTGCCATTTAAGGTTGGAACAAAGCCATTGATTTCAATGCCACTCACATGCAAGTTAGCAGGCAACTGTTTCCAGGAGAACCATCAAATTGATTGTAACCAGTTTAGTCTTTAGTTTTGAGTACCGTAGTATATACTTTAGGGAGATGCGAGTTGGTCTAGTGGTACATTCACTTGGTCAAACTGGCTCAGGCAAACAGTGGTTCGAAACTTACATAAATAATCAAGTCTGATTGATACACGTCTGTAAAAACCCATTGCACACACACACACACACACACACACACTCACACTCTTCTATTCATATGTTTTCTTTAATGTACATTGTGGGAAATCATATTAAATCAAAATAGCATCTATGAGACATTCAGGTATTTACAATCCCAAATTAATACAAATTCTGAAGCAAGCTGAATAGTTTTGTCAGCCTTGCTCCGTCAAGACTGTATATATTTGTGATGTGCATAAAATGTAGATTGAAGTACAGATGAGATGATTTCAGGTGTGAAAAGATACTAAAAGGCTCATAACTGATCACAATTCTCTATCCATCTCAATAGTCCTGGTATGCTGTGGAGAAGGTAGCCCCAGGAGATGCGGTGGGCAGGGAGACATTCTAGCAGGAACCATGGGCGTGTTCACGTTCTGGGCCCATCAAGCTGTTCTGCATAGAGCCAACATCAAGAAGTAAGTTTGAACACAAACCTCCAAGATGATATTAGTTTGGGTAAGAACTTAGTTGTTAAGGTAGGGAGAAATCTTCTCAGGAACAATGGGTGCATTCACATTCTAGGCTTATCAAGCTGTCCTGCATAGAGCCAACATCAAGAAGTAAGTTGTGTGGTTGTAAGTTTGACCGTAAAAAACCTCCAAGATGTTATTAGTTTGGGTAAAAACTCAGTTGTTAAGGGACTTTTTAGCAGGAACCATGGGTGCTTTCACATTCTAGGCTTATCAAGCATGCTAACACAAAGCAAACATTAAGAAAAGAACATAGTTAGTTGAGGTCTTTATCATTTCCTCTTTTTGTCATAATTATCTCCTCTCCCTCTTTCCTTACAATATCTTCTCTCTCTGCATGCCTTGTTCCCCATCCGTCTCTCTTTCTCTATATCTCTCCCAAATTTTCCTCTCCTGACATTGCTCGTGTTCTCTCCTTGTCATCTTTCTCCAACTTATTCTTTCTGTATGTTTATAGTGTTCTTTGTCTCGTCTGTGTATATCTTGTGACTGTCATTTATTATGCATTATGCCAGTAGTCAATCTGTCATGCAAACGTACAAAAAAAATCTTGGACAATTCTATTATATTTGTCTTGCATATACTTTGCAGTTTGCAACTTTTACATTTACATTTATCTTTATATTTGTAATTTTGATCACTATCACTTGGTGTTCATTTCCTTTCAGTGAATACCTGAAGATCTTTGGCCCAACCTTGTGCGCAGCATACGGTGCTTGCCTTCTAACCAAGAGGTGTTCGAGTCGGGCCTTTGAGAAGAACGGAAGAGGGATGACCACGACCGAGATGCTACCGGAAATACAGCCAGTGTTCGCAAATCTATACGAGACCTCGGAGTGAATGGTTTATATGTCTGGAAATGGTAATTATTTTGTTTTGTTTGTAGGGATAAAGCACTCCTGCATTTGGATTGTTTTACTCCCCTCCCTCTTTTTCTCAGTCTCTCCCTTACCTGCTCTCATTCTTTCACGTTCCATCTCTTGCTCATGTATTTGCAATGAGTAATTCATTTATTGTACATTTTTTCAATATATATATCAATTCTTATATTGCTTTTACATGCCAGCATTGGTGTCAATATATGATTCACAAAAATAAAGAAATATTCTCCCTCAATGATGCATATACAAAGCTACAGTACAATTTATATGTTGCCTAAGACGTGGATACCAAATGAAAGTGAAACATAAGATCACAATCATTTTTTTTTTTTGGGGGGGGGGGGGGGCTAGTTATTGGGTTGTTCACTTAAAGTGCCTGTTCAAAGAAAAACACAAATGTGGCAAATAACGTATCACTAGAAAGTGGTAAGCTAACAGAAGGCCATCGTACAAGTTTTAGGTCAACTACAAATCGGGTGATTATCTGGGATATTAGAGATTTGCCAGGAAAATAATGATGTTTTAATGATGTCACAACGTGAACCAATATCCCATAAAGAATGAACACAAATGTGATGGAATTTTACACCATTCAAGAAGGGATATGAAACAAATATAATGGTATTTTACTTTGTGTACAAGCGACGGATTCCTTTATTTTTTTAATCGCTGCATATTTCATTAAAACAATACCATGCGTGGGGTTTAGAGTGAGGCAATTTAGCATGACGGTAGTGAAGTAAGAGAAATAACTGAAGAGAAGATGACAAAGCAGACATTGTAAATGTGTGAGATGTCATGGGACATCATCTGCTTGTGCAAATCATGTTCAGCATGTGACATCACAAATCTCAGCAGCGTTTTGTAATTAATTATAATTACTTTGAATGTTTCGAAACATCGAATTTTGATAAGTTTGTCCATTCAAAGTTTCACCTTTGCAATAATGACAATAAATTTTTTTTAATCAATGAACCTTTAGCTATAAACTATATTTAATTTTTCTGGCCATCACCTATCTCCAGATCTCTTAATGGACTTCTCCACATTCGATGAACTGCTCAAGGTTCCATCATCCTCTGTCTTGCAAATGCGTCTGGTGGTCCATTTGCTAATTGTCCTGCAGATACTTAGGAGGTCAATTGTCCAGCAGATGGTCTAGAGGCCAAATTCATCCATTGCCCAAGAGATGTAGATGGTCTGGAGGCCAATTGTTCATTGTCCAGTGGTCACCTCTTGAGAACGGAGATGAACGCATCCTTGGGTACTTCTACATTGCCAAACTTCTTCATTCTCTTCTTCCCTTCAGCCTGACGGCGTAGGAGCTTCATCTTCCTTGTGATGTCACCACCATACTGAAATAGCACAATGTCAGAAGAACTCAAGGTTATAATTGAAAAATATACAACTTTAAAAAATGAAAGGGAATAAATAGTACTCCTTTAAAATTATGATGCCCCATTTATCCCACTTTTTGTAAATGATAATTTGTTTACCGTAAATTTTGGGGGCCAAGAAAGGAAAAAAAACAAAATTGCCCGACTCCGTAGCCAGAAAGCCAGGTCCGTGTTAAAAAACCCACGCGGGAAAGGACCTTCATTTTACTGCGAGGTGTAGTTGGAGGTGCCACATATAATAGTAACAATGAAGTTAGCAGAATATGAACATTTTAATGTTCATTATTCTGATAATTAGTTTTTAAAACTCAAGATGACAGGCAAATTTTCCTATAAGTCCAAACAGAAATCCGGACATTCAGGTAGTGTTGTTCTAGTTTCCAAGTGGTATGACTGAGCTGGGGGACATTGCCAGGCACCCGTGTATAAGACGCACCCCCAACTTTCAAAAAAAAATTGACGGGGAAAAAGTGCGTCTTATACACAGAGATTCTTTATTGTATAGAGGGATTTTTATATAATTTGCAAATCTTTGTGTAACATATGATTAAACTATGTATTTTTTTTATATTACACACACAAAGGAGAAGTGTGATTATTGTGTACATACTTGTTTTATTATGTGTCATTTTTACAAAGGTTTGTTACAATCTACTACACTTAATGAAATATATTTCTTTGCATTTAAACATTTGCTTTAAATGAATGAAATAAAAACAGAAATGATTCACATTATATGAAGGAGTGGCTTTAAATACATGTATGTGTCATTGTCACAAAGGAGCTTCAACTTAATCGATGGTTTAAAAATGTGGGTTAAATTTAAACCTCCTTTGTGAATTTGGACCATAAGGTTTATCTTTTATTACTCTGATTAATATGGTATTTCTGCTTGATGCGAGTTGGCTCTTCAAGAAATAAGGCTATATGTATTCAGGAACATATTCCTTGTGTTTAGTCATCTACCTCGTGTTTGGTTGTGTCAGATCTGAATACATCAACATTTACCACTAAATGAGTCGGGAGTGGAATACAACATCCTTTTCCCTGTACAGTTGCGATGATTGCTTGATTTCTTTTATTCATATTAATCCCTCCAAAATATACAAATCATACATTGCACCTTGCCCCGACGCAATGCAAATTAATTAAATGAGATTGAAGGATTTCATTTTCATGAAAAATAAGTTTAATAAGTTATGTAATTGGTCTTTCGGAGGATAGAAAGTCATTAAATATATGAATGTTCATCATGTACCTAATTGTTCAATTGCCAATATTACACTGAAATAATGCTTGAGACTATTGAGTAGTGTTCATAAAGATTGTTTATTTGTTCACTAGTGGTGTATTTGTACAAAGCATTTATTTGCTCTCTTGCTGTTTTTGATGCAAGGAGATATAAAGTTTGAAAATTATGCTATGTTTATGGGTTTAAATGTTAATAAAATTTGAAACCAACCAATGACACCTCTTCAATATTGTATCTCTTTCAGTAATGCATAGTCCTCATATTGATGTTTGATGTGCACAACTTACATCTCAAGTTACATGAAACCATAGCGTATTGACAGAGATAGTTGTGACACACACATACTTCAAATGAACATTTATTTTCTTCCAAACAATACAATTTATAAGTAGGAACAAACCGTATTTGCCGGCGTAAAGGCGGCAGTATTTTTGGAATAGAAAATATCAAAAAGTCGGGTGCGGCCTATGCGGCGAAAGAGTTAACAAAAAATAAATTTAAAAAAAGTAAGTCAAAACCAGCACAAATTTGCACATATGGGACTATAAACGGTACAATAACTATACCACTATGGTACAGGACATTTCCACACATCTTACCGACAATTTTATCTTGCATTGTTGACAATGCAAATACGGTAAATATAATTAAAGAACTTGTATTACAAGGAAGAAGGCGCGAAACCTGAAAAGCATAGCTTGTAGTGGGTACGCCCGAATACATAAATACAATTATACATTATAAATGGGAGAAAGGAAAAATGGGAGAAAGGAAGAAAGGGATAGGCAAAGAGGAGAGGAGGATAGAGAGCTTGGAGAAAGAGAAAAGAAGAGGATCAAAGGTCAATGCATAGAGCTCCAAATAGTTCCCTCCCATATACAATCTCTATTTGGAGCTTCGTGACATCACAACTATCTCTCTCAACATGCTATGCACCAAACCCTTTTCCATGCGCAGAGAGAAGAAGTGATAGGAACTCACACATTTGGCCAGCACATTTTTCCTGAGTGCCTTGACGTTCTCCCTGGCGATGATGCGGCTCCCTAGAGCGGCCTGTATGGCCACCTCGTACAGCTGCCTTGGGATGCTTTCCTTGAGTTTGTTGCATACTGCCTTGCCTGCTTCCCTGGCCTTGTCCTGGTGGACCACCGTGGCTAGCTCCTCCACCTCCCGGCCGTTGAGGATGATGCTTAGCTTGACCAGGTCGGCCTGCTGGTAGCCACAGTCCTCGTAGTCAAAACTGATTGGGAAGAAATGTGAGCTCTGGATGGATTATTTTGTGATTGACAACTACTTTTTGTGTGTCTAATGGGGCATTGCAAGAAAGTCGCAATCAATCTTGCAATTAATTGCAAATTTGCAATGCGCCATTAGTAAGAGAGAGAGAGAGGAGGGGGAGAATAAAAGCTAGATCTAGTTAACTTAATTGTTAAAACTTTAATCCTAACAAAAATCCTAGGAAATTTAGGAGACTAGTGGGGCGTTGCAAGAAAGTTGAGTTGCAATCGATTGCAAATATCAGTTGCAAATTTGGAACTTGTGTAATAAACACTGATGGGATTTACAGCATTTGTATGAAGACAAAAATGGAAAAAGGGAGTAGTAGAGGCAAATTCGATGTACAAGAAATTAACAGTGAAATCATATAAAGGATTTAGCACAGTATAAATGTGAGATGGATTTATACATCATGCAAGTGATTATACAGTCTTTCTTTTGAAATGCACTGAGTAAAGGAAGGGAAGTATGACAATATAGGTGAAGCTATACAGGGCAGCTGAAGAGAAGGGCTGAATTGCAAAATTTTCTTTACATGTCTTTTGGCTTGCTTAAGAAGGAAACCTACAAGAAACCAGGACAATACTAGTCCAAGGCACCCTACCTGGCATATCCTGATGATATTGACTTGAGTTCATCAAAGAAATTCACCACGATCTCATTAAGAGGCAGTCGGTACTTGAGTAACACTCGCTTGGTATCTATGTAGGTGTACTCTTCCTGCTCTCCACGCTTGCTCTATGGTGATTCAGAAAGGTGGACAAGATTCAGAAAGCATCACATCACAATAAGGATAAAACACCGTTAACAAAATGAGATGCATCATTCATTCTAATGTAGGTGAAATCACATCTTCAATTCATCATGGGTGTTGCAAGACAGTATCGATTGCAACTCAACTTTCTTGCAACACCCCACTAGTCTCCTAAATTTCCTAGGATTTTGTTAGGATTCAAGTCTTAATTAAGTTAACTAGTTCTAGCTTTTATTCTCCCCTCTCTCTCTCTCTTACTAATAGGGCATTTTGTTATATGCTAGTGAAATCCTTGCTTCTGATTGGTTGTCAGCAGATTTACCACTGATTTTTGTTATTTGTCATTGAGAAAAGGCTTTGTGAAACGGGTCCCTGTACTTAAAATTTTGTTAAGGTAACTTACCAGACAGAGGCTAAGAATCTTGCTGATGTGTTCATCTGGTACAATGATGGTTCCTATGATCATAGGTTCAAGGTATTCCACAACTCTCTGTGCATCGGGAAACTGTGAGTGAATTACAGAACATTTGTACAGCTTGTATACAACATCGATAAATTTAATTATGAATATTCTGTATGTTTTTCATTTTTGCATGCTGCATATCATCACAGATCTAAATGAAAAAATAGCTTTGAACACTAAGAAGATCAAGGTTGTAATCTTGTTGAACCCTTTCTGTGCCATCAGGTTTTCCAACAATTGTAAAAAGAGAATGTTAAAGTGTCATTGTTATGAGTTTAAATTCATTATCTCATCGGATAGTATAATTTGCTTTTAAATATTTTCCAAGGAATTAACCTCCACAGTGTGTGTACATGTTTCTTTATCAGAAATGAATTGATCCAGAGTTGCCAACCTTGTGCGACCAAAAAAAGGAATCATGATGGCAAAAAAAAGGACTTCATAAAAACGAAAGTTACAACCACGCGCGACACACTTCCAATGCAGAAATGTTCATTCATCATGCTGTTTTTTCCATACAAGGAGGAATTTTTTTGGTGGTTATTTTGGTATTATCGGCATTTCATTCTTTTTGAGAATATTTTTCTTTTCAAGTATGTTTTAAATTTAGTTTTCTATTGAATTTGTGATCAAATCACCATTTTAGGGCAGTTGTTTGACATGCGGTATGTAAAAAAAAAAAAAAAAAAAAAAAAAAAAAAAAATTTAAAAATTAAAAAACGTATTTTATGAAGAAAAAACGTAATGCCGTAATTTGGAGGGAAAAACGGAGTAATTCCGGCAAAAACGGAATGGTTGGCAGCTCTGTTGATCTATTCCAAACTTACAACTGAGCAATGGCATTTGCAGGCAAGATTTACTATCCCTGACACTCAAATTCTAGGAAGTCGAGGAAGTGTGTGTCATAAAATGTTCAACTTTTTTTCCCCATCATTTATTCATTGAATATTATGTTAAAATTTTTTTTAAATGTAATTAATTTTGTGAAATTTTCAACTTACGACTGAGGGATTATAGACGGTGATCTCCGGATCATCACCGTACTCTTGTCTGATAGCCTTGGTGTCTTTGAGTATTGCCTTGAAAGGGACACTGGGAACGGTGACGATGACGTTGGCATTGTGTTCCTGTTCCAGACGCTGGTTGAAGACTTCCATGTGGAGCAGGCCTAGGAAACCTAGCCTCCAACCCTGACCTAAAGCAGGACTAAAATAATGACATCATGTGAATTGAATTGAATTGCCATTTATTGTCCTTTTCAGAAAATTCTTTTTTCACTGGTTTTACAGCCATTGTATACATCTACATAATACAAGAAGAAATACATGATACAATAATAGCACATGTACATCGTCACAAACATAATAACATTCTGAAAATGATTGTTACATTGGAAACGGAACATATACACATTGATTGCAATATAATCATAAACTGCATCTATGTTACTATTTCAAGTGAAAATTTGTGTTTATTTGAAAATGTAGAAAAGTTTAGTATTATGAGCAGGGTTTTTTGACACACGCTTCTGTAACAATTCCTGTTCGGTAATTTCCTACTCTTAATCTAATTCCTAACTTCAATCCTGGACGTAGCACTATACTTAACCTTGACCCTTACCCTTAACCAAACCAAACCTAAAACCCAACTGCAACCCTTAGCCTAAATCTATACTTCTGACAATATAAAACCTGGAGCAATTGCCACCAGAGCTCCGAAGTCAGTCTACTCATTTCTCATTTCAAGTGTCAATAGAATATACACAGAAGATACACATTTACTTTTTAATAACATGAATACATCGAACAGAAGAAGCAGAAGGTAGCAGCAAGTTCACGACAGACGGAAGTCTGAGGAAAATACATATTACATATTCACACAAGGACAGACAGAGAACAATGAGATAAAGAGGGCATAAGAGATAGAACAGGAGAGTAAAAGAGACATGCACCAAAGGGGGTATAGCCTGAGAAAGAGAACAAAACTAAGATAGAGAAATAGAAAAGGAGGAACTTACCTACTATCTCTGCTCACAGAAACGCTGCTATCATTGAGAGTTAGTTTATCTAGAGCAGACCGCAAGGCAAGATACTCGGATTGATCGATTGGATAGAGACCAGCAAATACCTGTTAAAAATCATGAAGGGAAAAAAAGGCAACAGTGTCTCGTGAATCAGATATAAAAAAGTAATAGATATCACATATAAATATTATGAATATTTAATCAAGGGATGTTATTGAAACTGACTAAGATAAAGTGTTTTCTCAAGAATGTTTGAATTCGAAGTAATAATGCTCGTTTGTTTATTTTATTTTAGCATGGTGGCATACATCAGCCAATGGCTGTTCTTCAGCATGGCCATGCATATAAAAAGCAATCACAATTTTTTTTTCTTTTTCAACTATTACAGCTGGCCTATTCAATTAACTTTCACAATAACTCATTCATATTGAAGAGAAGAAAAAAAACTTTCACAATAACTTCCAAATATTTTGCTGGCTAGTCTGATATTCTTTACCTCTTCATGTAAACCTAAATATTGTTGCATGTCATGCATATATTTTGAATGATTGACAACATTCCTTTTTGGGCATATATATTCATTGTTACCAAAGTCCGTTTTGGTCAATAGACAATCACCTGGTTTCCAGACCACATTATCTAGAGAGGATTTTCCCTAAGCTTCATTTTCTTGTACAACCTCTTCAGAGTGTCGTGTTTTTAGAAGTTAGTCACCTGTACATAAAGACCCCCTATCATAAAGATCACAAATTTTGTTCCCTTTGACTGGTCTCTATTAAATAAAAGTTTGACTGAATGATCTTAAAAGAGGTGTAGCTGACATACATACCATGGGTCGAGCTGGTTTGAATCCTGGCAGAGGTTCTACAGGGCTGTTTGGATGGTAGTACGTGTCTCCCATGTGAGCTTCTTTGATGTTGTATATCCCTGGTACTACGTACCCAACCTGCCCTGCATACCTGAAATCATAAAAGGAAAAATAGTGATATTGGTAATGACAGATTTAGTAGGGTAATAACAGTGAAAGTATGTATTGCAAGTGATGGCAGTAGTGTGTCTGTGTGTGAGGGGGGAGGGGGTTAGGACCCACCTAAAAAATTAGAAAACTTAATTTCCTTTCTGGTATTTCAACATCTTGGCACAATGGATATGGTAAACGTATTAACATCAGAATGGCAGATGGGATGAGGGAGGGAATCCTGACCTCTTTACATGAGTAACTCCATACAAGATGCTATATTCATATCTTGCAAAGATCCCCCCACCCCCAATGGCTTCTAAGGCATACTCACAGTTCATTGGTAGGGGTTGGCTCTGGGTGCATCACCCCCACCTCGTGGATCTCAAAGGTCTTCTCAGAGTGTGCTGACATGACCCTATCACCTTTCCTGATGACCCCATCCACCAGGGCAAAGTTGATGAACGCACCCCTGTACTGGTTGTACCAGGAGTCTAGTAGGAGCCCTTTCATTGCTCTGTCGGAGGAGGATGGTGGGCTGTTAAAAGGAAAAGAATTTCAGCTTTACCTCCTATTACTGGCAATATTTTTACTTTTTAAAAGAATAATATCATCTATATGGCTGGAATGTGATTTAAAAAAGTATTCATCTTTATATGTACAAATGGAAGGAAAAAAATGCATGAAATACTCAGGAAGAATATAAAAGTTGAGTATCTTCATCACAGCTTTTGAATATTGTATCTTGGTATTAAAGTTATGTGATCATGTCTAATTATGATTAGATCTGATACATTATAGAAGTTGTAATGAAGAGTTTGCTTTATTTGACAAGTTAGAAATAAACAATTAAAACTAGGTCCAAAGGAAACACAGAAGAATTCCTAAATCACAAATAATGGCAAACAAAATGTAGTCACATCTATAGAAAGAAATAAAGCATTTTTGTAATTACTAGGAGGCGCCTTAATTAAACTCCATAAAAAACATGGGAATAATGTGATGTTTGAAAAGTGAAAGTAAACTGAATTTTACAATGCAATAAGATTATCTTGAAGAAATCAACTTACGGAGGAATCCTTTCAATGACTGTAGGTAGTACATCGTCCACTCCTGTTCCGGCTTTAGCTGAAATCTTTAAGACTTCATCTTCTTTGATGTCAAAGAGTGTGTCCAGCTGCTTGGAGACTCCTTCCGGGTCAGCCAGTTTGAGGTCGATCTGCATTCACACATTGCAAGATTACATTTTTACTACGATTGCATCAAAATGCCTGACTCAAATCTTTGTAAACTCTATCCTAAATGTCAATTTTAGTGAAAACATTTCACACCATCAAGGCAAAAAGTTTTATCCAGGGGAAATGTAAGATTAAAGGGTTTCTGATAATCTCATTTCGATTTTCAACGGCTCAATCGATTCTTTTTCTCAATCATAAAAAATAAAGAAAATAGTGATATATATAGTGTAAGATTAAGTGTGATTAAGGAAAAATGTAACCTACTAAAAAGTTCGCTAAAAACTTGTATTTAACCCGTCTGCACTAGTTTGGCCAGCAGGGATTAGACCTCCCTGCAAGGTGACTGGCAGGTGGTTACCTCATCAAATCAGCTCTCAATTAACATGAGAAAAAGGGCATCATGGGGGATCAACGAGTAGCGCTTAGGAATTGTTGGCTGTATAGAGAGTGCAAGTAGTTATAAGTAGTGCTGTGGGGCTTTAAAGAAGTAGTCCCAAAAGTATACACAATACATAAAAGTCAAATACATTACAGAATAAGAACAACAATACCTTGTTGATAACAGGGATAATAGTCAGGTCAGACTCAAAGGCCAGGTAGAAGTTTGCCACAGTCTGTGCCTGGACTCCTTGGTTAGCGTCCACTAATAGTAAGACCCCTTGGCAGGCTGCTAAGGAACGTGATACCTCGTAGTTGAAGTCTACATGACCCTGTATAGAACAAACAATAATGATAATATTTAATCTGTAGTGCATCAAGATTAACCTGGTTTTAACTCCCCATCCCAGCAACCATTACACTACATCATTTTAAAGCAAGTTCTACCACATAAAGAAGATAAAGGTCTTCTCTCATTACAAGCACTGGGCAGAGATTCAAACCCTGAACATCTTCTTGAAGAGTCAAATGAATGAACCACTATGCTATGGTAATTTTACCATAGTACATAGGGCTTTGTATTTAAGAAGCGCATTAAGAGGGCCTGGGATCCTGAAATGCACTATATAAGGACAAACTATTATTATTATTAATGCAGTTTCTAAGTAAATATACTCAACTGTGTCCTAGCTTTTTAGCAGAGCTGCCAAGGTGTTGAATAATTACAGGAATTTCTCACTCCCATTCACTACACCCAAGTAAAGAGTGGCAAATGTAAATTGATGTCCTACCAAAGGCCATTTGATAATGCCCAGGTGGTACTAGAACCCTCAACCTGTTTAACTTTCCAATATGACCTCCTAAAACACCACTTGCACAGGTAAAATGAGCCATGCTGTAGAACTGTAAAAAGTGAATGGAGTGATGAAATGACTAGAGGGAACATTAAAAAAAATTGCTGTAATTTTTAAATCGATTTTGTAATCAATAGAACAAAGAGAACTTACAGGTGTATCAATAAGATTGAGCAAGTATTTCTGTCCCTTGTAATGATAAACCATGGACGCTGTCTGTGCCTTCACAGTGATACCTCTCTCACGCTCCACTTGAAGTTTGTCAAGAACTTGTTTGTTGTCCGTCTTTCTTGAAATTGTACCTGTTAAATATACAACATGATCAATCGTGGATATGGCATATAGACAATGGCTCTACATACATCTAAATCTAATACCGTTAGTAGTGTAGGAGCTATGTTTAGCTAAGTATGTAGGTTCAATCCAATATAGAACAATTAGGTAGGTGTTACTCGGTTGAAGTCTTGTGCTCATCTGCCCTGCGCTTTGCACAACCCCAATTTATTATTTATCATCTAATTTGCACATCCGCATATTCAATTTATACAACATAAATATTCAAATCAACTTTGAAATAACAATGACCGAGTATTACATATTCATAAGGAAAGGTCCACTGACATTTAAGAGTGTACAACATTAATATTCGATAGCTAAATCAACCAATGGGGTAGAAGGATCGTATGCAAATACATGTGAGGTGAAGCATAGTGAGAAGGTATTCTATAACAAAGAGAAGGATCAACATAGGAATGTAAAGTATGAAGGCGGAATGATGATAACAAAAGTAAGAGGGAGCAATGTTAATGAGAGTAATTCTGAGAGGCTATGGTACAGGTGGAACTGAGGTTACAGAGGTGAACACTGGCTTGGAGAAAAGTAAACAAATTAAAGATCATGAACCCTGATTCATGCATGCAAATAGAATCTAATTAAGTACAAAATAGTTCACCACAGTAGGATAATCAAAATGCTAATAAAACTACCTATTTCATATTTCCTGTGATGCAAATTGATGCTAAATTTTAATTAGAATCTTAACCAAATATAAAAATCTAAACTGAGCCAAGTGTTTTTTCCCCTTTTATGAGTGATATGATATTTATTAATATCATCTCTCACATATATTTCATTATACATATATTTAATAAAAGTCGTAGTCTACAAGACAACAAACGTATTGAATATTGGTAACTCACCGGTTAATTCCAAGAGTCTATCTGCTAGGGTACTCTTGCCATGATCCACATGAGCTATGATACTGAAATTCCTGATGTTCTCAACAGGGAACTGAGACATGTCTAGCTTGGTTCCATCCTGGTATCGACAGAAACACGTTGATTAAATAAATCTTTTTGAATAAGAAGGAAGAAGACGTCGCCTATTGACAGTAACAGTTTAAAATAAGGCTGCAGGAATTTCAACATGGAGTTCAATTTTGACAAAGAAAATTCAGGAAAAAGACCCTCAAACGCATCATAATACTGTCAAGCTGGTAAGTGGAACCGATGTACGGATTATAGCCTTCTAGCCTGTCTGGTTTGGGTCATTCTTAAATAAAACTGACATTTGTCACGTATAGAAGCAGTCAGAGTGCAGAGGAGCCAGATGTAAACTTAGCGGAACAACCGTTGACATCAGAGACTGAAGCTTTCGGTCTAAGCCGAGTCCTAATATTTGAGTTTAAATGCATCAGTGCATTGGAAATGCATCCGCTAAAATTATATTTTAGTCCAGTTTGGTGGCACCAAACTTCTGACAACTATGGCCAGTTTCTGTCTCTAAAGAGAGAAGCCGACCCTAACCAAATAGGAGGCTAATTAATTAATCTACTTCTAACAACTAACGGAGATCATTCATGTTTGTAAGCATTCTACTTCTACTTGAACTTCTAAACTTTTAGGAATGTTGTTACCAGATCTAGATCTACATGATCTAGGTCTAGGACTCTACCGTTTATTTTTCTTGTTTGGGGTTTTCGAGGAGAATAAATACTCAATCTTCATGTTTAAAAAGTAAATGGACTTCATTCAGTTGTATGATCATTTGCCTGTATAGTTTATAGTGGGGAAAACTACGAGACGAACCTGCGTCTTTAGCTTTGTCGGTGATTTGCCGCTGCCATCCGTCGGTTCTCCCCCGGCAGACCTGCCGGAGGTTAAGGGTAGCGAGGTGTTCAGTGACCGCCTAACAGATCGGGCGAGTCTGAGCTTATTAGGGAAATTCCTCCATGTAAAATGAGTTGTTTGACAAGTATGACACATATACTTCATAAATATGCTGGATTTATACATAGCTGTCGCCGTTTTGTCTTCGACAGGATAAAAACATCAATTCAATCACGTCGTCTGCATTTCTGTCTCTCTCATTAACGCATGTGTATAAAAGAAGTGCGCATCTCCAGCACATGATACTTCGATACAATAGCGCGAAAAAAAGAAAGATAAACAAGAGTGATAAACAAGAGTGATAACATTAATTTTAAATTCGTCTAATTTCGAATCGTATTCTGCAAAAAAAATACAAACATTTTTCACTCTCGTGAGTGATAAAAGTTTGAAGACTTAATAAATGAGTATTAAAACCCGTGTGAATAATCCTGATAGAATGTATATTTGGTAAAAATGAAGTCATATTTTGTTGCCAGTTATATGCCCATGAATATGATAATCTGCAAAAAGCATGCACTCTAGAAATGAAAGAGACTGACTATGGAAGTATTAAAGGTAAAGACCAGTATTGGAAACGCCCCCCTCTCAAAAAATGAAATGGAAACTCTCATTACCAATCATGTGAAAGAATATGTTTTGACTAATACATGATGATAAAAAATTTGCCGGGAAACCGCCTATCTCTCATGGTCTGTGAGAGATATAGGGTAGTCCCATATACATCTTTCTGCGTATAGTGCTTGTAACTTTACGAAGAATGGGCCAAATTTCTTATCATTTTGATGATTCCAGAACCTTGCAGATGCTAGATGCTAGATGATCAACCTTTATCTGATCGATTCCACAACGTTTCTTTCACAATGCAATCGCATGACCATAACTGGTCTTTACCTTTAAGGATGTGAAAGTTTTCCGTTCAAGTTCCTATTACAAGAGGACACACATGGAATAAATCCTTTATATTTATCTGTTTGAACATTTTTATGGACTTTTCTATAAACTGATGTTAATGTTTTAAATAGAAAAGATATAAGTTACCAGCTTATAATTCAGTAGAAGCTGGTATTTATTTGGTTTAAAAGAGAGAGAGCAGAAGATGAAGAGAGGGGAGGGGAGAGGAAAGAGGGGGGTGGAGGGGAAAAGAGAGGACCGAGAGAGAGAACGAGAGACAGGGAGGGGGAGAGGGAGGGAATTCTGAAAAGGGTTTGCTGGTCAGGAAGTCAGAGTGCATAAATATGTTTTGCACTTCACGAGTGTAAATATTATAGGGTTGTCTTATTTCTCTTTTATGATATTGTGATGTGGGTGTCTTTTTAATATTTTGTAGTTTCTTTAAACTTCTAGAAACTTGAAATAATTAAATTAGACTGTGATACATCATGCAGGCTAGTATTTCTCTTTCCCCCGTTATCTTTGGAAATCCAAAAGGGACTATACCCCTACAATCATTATTGACAAATGCCTTTGGACACTTGGGTGATCATCTTATGTATCATATATCATTAAGGCTTACCTATATACTTTTTTTTTTTTTTTACAGTTTTCAATAATTTTCCAACTTCTTGATGGGATTTAGAACTGAAGTGAGACCTATGGACCACCAGCTTCTACACAAACAGATCCCAGATGTGTTAAATGCATGGAACATGATTTGTGCTTGTTAAATCTATCATATATTTTATGTGGGAGTAGCCGGAAATGAGATGGAGGATGAGGAGGGGTGCAGTTGATTTCATTTCAAATGATGATAACTTTTAATCTACATTAAATCTCCTTTTTTGTGTTAATTATAAATTGAGAATACTCCTGTATATTTGGATTTGAGTCACTATATAAATCACATTTGGATTTGAATTGAATTTGAATACTTCTATCAAACTGTATTAATATTAGTATATCACCCCCTGAACACCGTTCTCCTCTTTCTATATTCCAACAACGTCATCATACAACTCTCATATTGTCTGCTGTGAGCCAGAAGGGCATTGACTCATACTTTGAAATGGACTTAATGGTCCTTCCGATGGCTCATTATAATAACATGCGCACGCACAAAAAAAAGTTTATTCCATACAAGCAAACAAAACCCCAAAATAGACACATTCCTTTGTTCAAAAGGGCTTCATTATTACTTTTATTGAGGAAAAATCTGAGTTTGGCATGAATATAATGCACATATATATTCTTTAGCTATTTACATCGTAATAAAGACAAGATTACATATAGATTAGCACAAAACTTTCAACATATACACCGCCTATGATCCATACCTACATACACATAACAACTCTCAAAATAATGTCTGTCACACTTAAAAATACAGGTGTACCAAGTTCACAATTTCTGTGAACTTGTTCCAGTTCAATCTATAATTAGGTGAGATCAACACAAAGTATTTGCATGGAGTGTAGAAACAGAGTCATTATTACCCCAAAGCTATTTAACCAATTAGCACTGAAAAATAAAACAAAACCTATAAGTGTTTATTTCACATCAATGAGAACGAATATCAATATCTACTTTCTTTAATTTGCTGTAACCCAACTATTTAAAAAAGAGTCTATATACTTCCAAAATCAAAACTATCTCAGTGTTTCAATTATGGAAATAAAATTTGCAAATCATTACGTTTCTTCATTTCCATTTGTCAATTTTCAATCAATTACAGTTACTGGGATTTTAAAATCATTTAAGTATGAATAAATCCATTCCAAAAGGTTTTTCAATGAAAGTAAATTCTAGTTGGTGAGATATGAAAAGGTAAAATTGGGGTTAACAATTGGGGGAAACAATTTAATGTGGCAAGTAACATACTTCAAGAGGTCCAATATTATTTACTAAAATAATTCTCGTTAAGATTCATAGGAAATTCGGGCTCTTTTCAATTCAGTATTAATACTTTATAAAGATGCAATTCAGATGTCAAGAGTATGTTACTAAATCCATTACTACAATCTTCTTAGTGTAATACAACTCAATGCCAATCAGTCATTGCAATTAATCAACAACAAAAATTAAAATCATTCACAATCTTTCCAGTTGGACACCAGGATATACATGTACCATTCAAACTTACAGAACTCCCCTACATCTCTTAGAGACGATACCATAGACCTATCTAGTCTTGAATTGTACAAGCTTTTTACACAGTTTGGACGGATAAGTTTTGCATCTAAGTGACCCTACAGATGAACCCCACTACTCCACACAGAAAAGAAAGCGACATGTTAATCATGGGCGGTATTCCCAAAAAGAAGTAAACTTCTATGTTAACTTCTATGTCAAGTCCCAGAGTTAACATACCCATTACATACCTCTAAATCGGTATTCTGAAAACTGTGTTGAGGGTATGTAATCTTTTTTTTCCTTCAGGTTACGTCTCCGACACACCCATTTTTCACAATGCATCTTCCTGCCGAAAAAAGTCTGACTAAAACTAGTTTAGGATTTAATTAACATAGTTTTCAGAATACCACCCCACTTGTCCATTAAGTCCAGTGTCTGAAAGTGATGTTGATCAAAACTCATCACTGCCTCAGGAAAAAAATAAAATAAAACCACGAACATCTGAATATCATTCAAATAAAGGACCTTTTGCAGAATAATTAAAATCTCTGCAAACGGGGAAAACTTGTAACTCACTTCAAAAGTCGGTATCCTAGTTTTTATAAAAAAAGAAAAAATGAATTATCATAGCGACAGGAGCTCCTAATTTTACACCTTGGCAAACTTCAGAGAACAACGATTATTGCCTCGATAGATGTAATAAACAGAACTATCTAAATGCTGTCAAAATGGTCTCCTTCCAATCTGCAAGTATCATACTACATTACAAACACATCTGAAATTCTAATGCTGTATCATAAGAAACAGAGTCCCTGAAAATGACAGTTTACCAAAAAAAAACCTAAAATGAAGATTTAGTCGCTTTGTATTCCTATAATTCAAAATACGGATTTTGATAAAGATAGCTTTTCTGTAACTCACAAAAATATCAATTATATCACAGCAGATTGGGTGAAGTTACAGCAATAATCATAGCATTGTACCACAAAACATACAAATACCTAAAAAAAAAATCTGAGACACGCATATAATAAGACAATAAACAACACACACCCACGCACTGAGACACTGTCACACAAATAATCATTTTGCAGCAATGAACGGCATATAATTATATATAATTCTGATTATGAATGATAACCATTAAAATGCAATATAAATTTTTGAGGATAGGTAAATGATTAAGTTGGCTGTTAGATGTGGGTGAATTCCAGCACCACTTAAAAAAGAATTAATCTACCAAGTAATAACTAAGTAAACAAGTCATAATTTCAATACAATATTTCACACATGAATCTCTATCAAGTATACATAGATACTGTTACATATAAAATAAATTCAACAATAAACGCAATAACAGTGACAATGATAAAGACCCTTTCCAGATATCCTGATATCCTTTGAATATTTTCATAGAGATTAAAGACTAAAAGGTAAACAACGCCAGGGCAAAAATATGGCATTGACCTTTGACCTTTCCAAGATATTCAAAGAAAGAAACAAGTTCAAAAATATTCAAAATCTATGCTCATCCATTGTGAAGAACATGTGAGTGTGTATCACGGTCGATGTTAACAATTAGAAGCTATAAATCTGCAATGAAAGTGGACACAATATGTGAACATCCACTTATAAATGACATTTCTTCAAAAACATCTCGCGTTGATTATCTTTCTTCAAATCGAGACAGATGCTAAAAATGTCGTCGTACCAGTTAACACAAATCTATTGCATTTAGAGTATCGTAATGCATGAAAGTAACTGCAAAATTTTGCTTGATATAATGGACATCTTATTCAGATGGACTTTTAAAACTTTGTATGTATGAAACATTCCATATTTTATGCAAAAAAAACCCCAGTAACAATGAACAATAAAATGTTTTCCTATTATGTGTAAGTGATTTTATCATTAGTTTGCTATCGTAGTCTTACGTAAGCAGTGCTGTTTGCAGTCATACAAAACATTTAAGAAAGTTGGCGCAAATCAACATTAATATGCACATTTTCAAATAATGAGAGATTCTCATTACTGCTAAAAGTCCTAGATTATGGAATAAATTGGATTGGCGATATATCAATAAATTGGAAGAAATGGAAAAGATAAATTATTCTCATTTTAATTCTTTTAGAAGACTAGAAAGGAGAAATTTCACAGAATGGCATTTCATATTTGACAATAAATGTATACAAACCCAAATGTAGGAAAGAAATATCATTTTCATTGTAATTATTTTAGAAGACAAAATAGGAGGATTTTGACAGAATAGAGTTCATAGTTGAATAATGAAAGCACACAAGCCCATTGTATAATCTTGATGTCAAAGTTGCGACTACACAAAAAATAACAAACCAAATACTACAGTACATGACTTGAATTGACAGTTTGGGCAAGTCCATTTCGAACTTTTTGCATACATGTAACTTTGGTATTGTGCATTACTTGGTATTTACTTACTTGCTTTTGTTAATGGTATATAGTAAGAGGTTGTACCCAAATCTTTTGATAAAGATGATACCATATTTTATCATGTATAGATGAACTAGGCATATAACTATGGATAATCATGCATAAATGTGTGTCAAGAATGACATTCTTAATACCTGAGATCTTCTACAGGCATTTATCCTGCCTTTTTTTCAATTTTACATTTAGACTAGGGCCTTTTTCCTTTTCCGCTCCAAGGAGCTGAAACAAACCGATCATCACGCAAAGAGACATGGAAAGACTCCTAAGTGACCAATGAACTTGATGTGTGCAGTCCCAATCACAAAAATTGGACCACACTGGTTCATCAAGGACCTTTGATCCCAAAAAGGATAACATTCATCCAACTCAACAAATAGAAGACAGCGTAGGACAAAAAGCAAAGACCCGAGCTGTGAAAAGTTCACCCAATCGTCTTTCAATTATCCAGAAGAATTCTGCCTATTTTCTAGGGAGCATATGCCCCTCAATGTCTGATGTTGGGTAATCCCTCTGCAAATCTTGAAGATCTCGCTACCTGACACAAAATAATGAAACAAGTCTAGCTGGGCATGCCTCTATTTCAGACTTTATGTTGCTCCTTGGCTTTGGTAATCTTTCTACCAGGTGCTCTAGGAAGCATCATGGTTGGATAGTCACCAGTTGTTCCTCTGCAAGACTCCTCTAAAGCTCTCCTGGTATAAAGCAACACATCAAGTCTGCTGCCCTCTACCATCGCAGTACGACGACAACATCAAAATAAAACACGCACATCCATCCACATGGCTGGCTCGGTTTGAAGTCATTCAGTGTCTTTTCATGTGGAGCGAGAGATGGTCCGATCTTGAGAACGCCCTGTCACAGTGAGTACATTTGAATGGCTTGTCACCCGTATGCTTGCGATAGTGTCTGGTGAGTTCGTCAGAGCGGGCGAAGCTCCAGCCGCAACCGTCCCATTGGCATTTGTACGGCTTTTCACCTGAAGAGAGAGAGAGAAGTGTGGGAAGAAAGGGGATGAGCAATCACAAAAAGAATACCAGCACAGTAAGAGCAAGAAATGCCTATGAATTATTATGTTATTGAATATTCAATGTTTTTCCTTTAAAGGCATTGTTTAACAATGCCAAAGCTGAGATGCATGGTCTATCAGCATCTGTGATATATTGAAACCCTAAAAAAATTGCGCTTCAAAATGATCATGAAGCACCTCTAAAAGTAACAATCTTACTATACTCACTTTTCCTAATAGACTGTAGTCTTAAAAAAAACGTTGAATTTTGAATTCCAATCATTAATATCTTGATAATCAGATGGGCGATCAGCTTTTAAATGTCATGGGATTCCTGAATGACCTAAAGGTTTATAATTATGATTGCAGCATGAGCTAAATCCAGGATTTTGTTAAGAATCTGAGACAACGATACCCAGTCCCTTTAATGGAAAGCTCCGGCATGACACTAGCAGTTGCTACTCGTTACCAGAGTGTGGTAAATGGGTACTTGGTAGAAAAGCACTTCTTGAATGCTACCAAAATCGAAATCAGTAGCCTTGCTAAAGTTGAGGTAATACTGGACAGCCTCTAGCACCTTACATGATGGATATTACTGATATACAGAAAGTTTATAATAATAATAATAATAATTGCTCCCATTTATAATGCCCCTAATACATCAGATTCAGGCTTGCCTCAACACAATGTATGCACATTTTCCACTCCCTGGGGAGCATTCCAGCCAGTCGCCATTTTACAAGCGCCACTTGCTAATCCAACCGCATTAACTTATTTCATTTTTTGTAGGTTTTCCAGAAAGTCAATGTCACACTAACCTGTGTGTGTCCTTCTGTGCGCCTTGAGGTGAGAGCTCTTCGTGTAGACCTTATTGCACCCAGCAAAGTCACACTGGTGCACCCGTCTCCGCTTGCCATGGTCCATCACGACGGTCTGCAGGCTGAGGGGTAGGTTAGGATCCCCTGCGGTGGGTACTACCATCCTAGGCCCCCTTCTGCTCCCTGAGGATTGGTGGCTGATGGCGTGGTGAGGTGGTTGCCATGTCCTCGCTAGGTTTTCTGAGATGAGATCACTGGTGCGAGGGAGAAGAGAAAGGATTCTATAAGAATTATGTCAATGATAATATGTTCAGGATTTGTAAAGAATCTGTGTACTTGTAGTAGTGATGGTTTTGGAAAATAAAAAAAAGTTCACACTCATTCTTACCCAGTCCCTAGGATATGATTTCAAGTTAAATGTTGTCTAAGAGTGTACCAATAAAAGCATACCGTATACTTCATTTCATTATTAGCACACAAGTATATAACCTATCATACATGAGTGTTGTGGTCTAGTGGTTTGAATCTGAAGCCAAGCACCAAAGGTCGCTATAAACAGGTTTTTACTGTTTTAGCATTAAGCTGCACATGAATGAGACTATTACTGGTATATATTCTTTATTAATGCATGAAAAACTGCTAAAGTCTTTAAATGGGGTATAACAAAAAAGGAATTGTCTTTGGTACTTACTCAGCTGCTCTCGTAATTTTGATAAGGGCGCCAGCGCCTGTTCTTGTGATACTCTCTAGGCTCACGTTGGGTTGGTCATCGTCGTCCTCGTGGTCATCCTCCTCATCGACCATGTCGTCTGCCGTTAACATGTCATCCATGTCGTGCCGCCGATCATTGTGTCTTAGGACTGGCGATGGGATATTGAGTGTGGCTGCCGAGTGTTTCTTCAAGTCTAAAGCACCATTACCTACCAAAGACGAAGGGGGAGGGTTGGGTGTGCATTCAGTAAACTACTTGTTTATGGAGGAAAAAAAATCTGGATTTGCAATATTAAACATAAAGGAATTGTCCTGTTTTTCCCCTTTTGTTTTTATTTCTTATTCTTTTTATCAGAGCTCTCACATAAGAGAATTAAACACCATGATACGTTGTATATGTATGGATTATTGGGTTCAACATCGTATTGTATTCTAGTGCTTTATGATCGAGTTTCTCTTTATTTCTATCTCAAGGCAACCATAAAGCACTTTTCATCATCATACTGATAAAAACAAACTCAGCATTTAAAAACTGAATGATCTAATCTTTCATTGCCTTACATTTTCTTAATACAAATATTATCAAATCCACCTAGCATGCAAAGTGAGATTAATCATAAATCATCCGTTACTGCTGGTAAAAACTAAACATTTTAATATTAAAGACGCATAGTAGTGGGCTCTCATGGGGAACTTGACACCATTCAGGTTTTTACCCAATAACAGGTATTGTCAATCACCAGGATTAGCCTTCAGTTTCCTGGCCTACAGGCCTTATGTAATGCTTTTCATTTTCCACCCATTCCCCCATATGATAAAATCTTTATCTTACAATCCTCTCACCCAAAGACTCTCGCAGAGACTAGAGGGTATTTCTTGATCGGACTTTGGGTTTGCTGTGTGCAGACTTGTACACCCATTAAATGATATTTCCACCAAGTCTGGTGTCAGCGAAACTATGGCCTTACGCACAGAGTAACTGACGACCCTCTCGGATCTCCCTTTAAACATTCAATGCTTCTTCCTTGAAACTTTAAATTTTGTCCTACATTCTTCCATAGCTCATATCACAAAATATTCTCCTTTAAATAGACCAGTTCATGTTCTTTATCGTTTGCTTACAACCCCCCCCCCCCCCCCCTATTAAATCTTTTACAATAAAGCAGTCAAATCAAGTAAATTGCACTGCCGGAGGTGTGCCAATCTCTGATGACAAGCTATTTCAGGGACAACATTGGGGGTTTCCCCTTTACGTAGGAACATCAAGTGTAACATGCTTGAGAGCTCTAGGAACAATAATAAATTTGAGAAAAATTCTCAGGGCTATTTCTAAAGGAAAAATGTATTATACTTCATCACACTTGCTGATTTTGCACTTCAATACATTGAAAGAAAACAGTATTTTGGCAATTCACTGGCAGCATAAGATACCATATACAATTTTCTTTTCAATGCACCACCCCCTCTCACTGAGTCATATACGTACAACATGTATATGGTTGAAAAGTTAGAAACTGTAGTTTTAGAGTGAATACATGTTATCTGAGTGGTCTGAGTATATTCATACTGAAGTAACAAGATCTCAGTTGTCTGAACAAAGTGATTTGATTTAGTTTAATTTGTCAAGAACAAAATGAATTTAAATCACATGAAAAATGTGTTACAAATACATGCAATGAAAGGGAATATTTACCTTCACAAGGTAACATGTGAAGGAAGAAATGTACCCTTTTTTCAATGGGGTCCAAATAATTTCTTTTGATAAGAGGGCTAGGTATCCCTCCTCTCTGCCTATCCCAAATGCTCTCATAAATTGCCATTGTTATTTTTTATCACTGTCTTGTTTTTTATCATTCCATTCTGTATTTGTATGTTTTAAATGTTTTTATGAAGAGTGTTGAATAAACTTTGAATTGAATTTGAATAGGTAGGAATATGAAGAGTACTTACTGTCTACTTTGTGGTATGTCTTGAAGGATTTGGCTGGATAGATTGTTTTATTGCTTTCTGACTGTGAGTTGGACCTCTTCCTGGGTACAGACAGGTCGACCGGTTCTGTTTGGTAGGGTTCTTCTTCTTGGTCTTGGTCCTGGTCTTGGTCCTCGACTAAGCTGGGAGGAGAGGGTGAACTGTACATCTGCAAGAGGAAGAGAGAAGGAAAAGGTTACATTGTAAGGCATGGAAACATTCACGATGTCTGAAAAGACAACAACTTTATACTCAGTATCATGTATTACTCCCCCCCCCCCCTTCCTCCCCCTCTCCTTCCCCCTCCTCTACCCCCTCGACTCAACCTCTCAAGTTCACATCCACTCCCTTTCGCCTTCCCCTCTCCCCCTTTAACTTACATAGAAGTTAGCCTAGTTTTTCAGGAGCCTGCCCTGTTTACAATATATTTTTACTTTTTTTTTTTCTTGGTGAATTTCTATTGAGTAAGTACCTATAAAAGGTGAACGGCCCTACATTAAAAAAAATAGATTAATAAGTCTCATTTCAAAGGAAACTGTCAAAGGAAGAATCGTGACTAAAACATAATTTCCTGTACTTTATGAGGTCACCTTGTATAATTACTTTTTTTTTTCCACAAGCTAGCCTGTCTTTTTTATTTCAAAGATAAGGAAGAAGAATTAAAGGTAAATGTGTTGGTAGAAATTAAAACAGGATGATAAATTCAAACTTGTTCCTGTCATTTTGCTCCTGATTGATTTGAAAGGATGTCCAAACAGTCAAGACATGGGCAGAAAAATTGAAAAGTTGCTTTGGAAATGTCTGACAAAATCGTATCTGACATGAATGACATAACAGGCACCTTAGCCAGTATTGCCCCCCCCCCCCCCCAAGGAAAAACTATTTGGGGGTTCATGGGTGCTCTTATATGTTCTATTTGTAGTACCGGTAAAAAGAAATTTTCTAGAGGCAATTATTTATATTACCCCCCCCCCCTTGAGTCTGCTCTAACTTCCTTTTAGGTTTTATAGGGCTCTTGAAAGCTAAAGCGCTCACAGGGCTGTTAGGTTCATTTTTGCTACCCCCCCCCCCCCCCCAATATCTAGAAGTCATGTGGGCTTGGCCTCAAACACCTTTACAAAAGTCTACCTGTATCCTGCAAGCACGGGAAATTGGTACAAGCCCTCTTTCCTCCCTTTTAGGCCTGAGTAAACAAGTAGCAATCAGGTCGAACGGGGATGCGTCCCATTACCCAGTAATGACAGCAATTTAATTCTCCTCTTACGATTAAAAACAACTTATATTGACTTTGAGGAAAATATTGCCATGTTGTGGTTTGTTAGTGTAAATGAAGCTGTACCATAGACAACAGCCTGTAGAGAGTGTGCATGGGCCTACATGATAAATGTCCTAATTCACTGGTAGGATGTCTGGGAATGATGGTTGTGTTCATATTCAGAACAAGAATACAGTTCAAAAGAAAATCATGATTATATTTTCAAAAGTAGGATGCCTATCAGCTTTGAGCACTACAAAAAAGCTTATGTAAATCCTCCCAACAATTTTTTCTTCCAATTTTAATTTTTATGTCACTTCCATAATTTAAGAAAACTTTACTTGAAGTCAAATATTTACAGAGGGAAGAAACTCTTTTCAAGAGTACCACAGTTCCAGTTGAACTGTACAAGTGTCCAGACATGAATATCAGTAGACTATAAATAGACAATACTCCATACCAAGAAATGACGGACATACTGCATGAACCATTAAACACGTAGGATCAAACATGAATAATAAACAATGGGAGCTTCCTCATTCTAGCTTCAGCCGGCTAAAAAGAAACTGTGTCGTTAATCTGTGCACATTAGCATAGTAGGAAACATGAGTACCGGTATTAGGATAGGTGTTATCACGATGTATAGCTTCACATTCCCTAACTTGCAAAATGCAGTGTTATTGTCAGGCCTGGTTATTGTCATTAATGAATTCTTCATTTCTTTTTTCAAGGAATAATAATGTATTTTGCAACATTTCACTTTAAAAATTGAACCCATATTCAGGTGTACTGCACAGTCCATGATTACATAATCAATTACAAATAGGGAATTATTTGAAAGGGGCATAAACAGGCTTTTTAATAATACCAACGTCCAATATGATAAAACAGTGTATAACAAAAAGAGAGATATCAATGCTCCCAACTTAAATTGCAGAACTTTTTGTAGGAGTATATTATATTGGTACTCCCTGTGTATCTACTATCTTACCTTTTTTGTTTATGCTAAAAAAAAATTAATTCTTTGTAAAAAAATAATAATAAAAATGCATTTCCTCAGGCAATTCTGAAATTTATATCCAAGGTTCTACACAAAAAATTATAAAACCAAAGCTCTTTTAGATCTGTTTTTAGAGCAAAATCCCTCACTGCTTCTATTTTCTCCCATTGGAAGATAAATTGTCTGCGAGTCATAAAAAAATTGTTTTTTTAACCCATATTTACATGTTTAACGCCCGTCTGTCTTTAAAATGATGGTATACAAAATATAGAATAATAGACAATAAAGAGAAATACAGAGGAGATGGATAAAAAGATTAAGGTTATAAAACAATCATAAAGAGAAAGAAAAGACTGGCATTAATAATAAAAAATATATGGGGGAGAGGTGGGGGAGGGGAGGGATTACAGGAGGATTAAACTGATACCGCTCGCTTATTATAACTCCTGAAACACGGCTTCTAAAGCTCACCCACACCGTTTGAATGCTGTTGTCAACATCAGGTAGGTTAAGGTTTTCGGGTTCGGTAGTGGGCGTGGTAGTGGGCATGTGACTGCTGTATGCTTTGAGTAAAGCAATGAGACGTGTTTATTAGTTGGAATTAGTGGGAGGAATACAGGAGAAGAATGTCTCGAATAAGTAAATTCTGAGGTGGTGGTGGTCTAGAGTAGCTGGATAATTAATGTACAGACATAGCTCCGAGATCTAGTTCAGATCTTCTTATTTTGTGATAGATATGAAATTGAAACATAGGATTTCATCAAGATAGCAGATCGCCTCAAAATAACCCGGCTGTATTAGATAGATATTTGGTTTTATTCAAGTACTGATTAAAAAGTCCGAAGACTAAACAAGTCAGTTTACAATGTAAAATGCATAACAAAAAAAATAACAAGGTTAAAAAACACATGGATAAATTAAATCATTAATAAGTGAAAAAATATAATACCGGTAAGTATATAAGTATATAATAATAAGTAAACAAAAAAATAATTATATACAATTACCATAAATAATTATATATAATACGATCATTGCTAGTGAAAGGACTTGGAATTACATCATAAACGCATCACATTTTTTAGGGCATACATCTAAAGGCAATTTTCCTTTATTTTGGGGAGGGATGAGGGAGAGGGGGTAGGGGAGCTCGAGCCTTTGAAGCCTCCCCCCCCCCCTCTCTCTTTCTCCCATCCCCTTGAACTCAGTATGCGTGGTTTCACAGGCCAACTATTCTAAGGCAAGCCTCTGGTTCCTACGCTCTATTCTGAAATCCATATTTCCTTGTTAGTATGCTGCACCCCTCAGTAACACACCTCCCTTTGATATGGATCTGCCAATCTAAAGGAAACAATCAAATACTTGATATGCAAGACATCTTCCCGCCTCCAGTATGCTGTCGAAATTTTCAATGAAATTCATGAATGAACTATGCATCTGACAGTACGTAATATACCTTCCCGCCTCAATTTCGTCAAATTTTCACTAAAATTTCATTTAAATTTATGAATGAACTATCCATCTGGCCATTACAGTACGGGATCTGTGACATTGGCAGTATATGTAGTCTGTTTGGAGCCAGAAGGGTGTTAACTCTGTGTAAAATAACTATAAATGATACAAATTAACATCCTTCTGGCTCCAAACAGAAGATATCAGTACTTTCCTGTCTTTTATTTACACAAAAGTGGCGTGAAAGCTGCTATTTCTAGATATTTTGTTTCCTTCTTCCTCTTTGGTTGGAATTTTATATTATGGCATTTGGCAAATAGTCAGCGTTGATTAATTTTGCTACAACTTGCTTGGAATTTTGTTCTTTTGTTTCATATTAGTTTCATTTTCAGGCATTTCCACACCTAATTCGTCATAATCACACATTTTTTGAAATATTCAGTACGCTTGATTTGGTAATTGGTATCAATTCACTTTCCAATCACTTGCGATCAAGCTTTCCTAAAGAAATTCACTTGTAAGGCTTACAAATAAACCATGGGGAGAATTAATGAATATTTGTATATTTCACAAATTCACAAAAAGTAGGTGCAATCTCTCAAACGGCTGGAGCATCAAAACTAGCCAGAGTTGAGGTAAGGTGTGCTTTTGACAGCCAAGCCTAGGCAAGCCCAGCCCTAGAGGTTGGGGGGCAACAGGGGCGGCCGAATTCTCTGGCAGTGGGTCGGAAAGCAGGGCTTTGGTGCGTTTCCTGTTTTTCAATAGGCACATGACTGTTAGAAGTGAAGACTTCCTCCTGCCCTCAGAGGCTGATTCATACCCAGTGTCGACTGAAAAGGTGGGCTTTGCAGAAAAAAAACAGACGGATCGACTGTCAAACGCAATGCCTACCCTCCTGAATGTCTGTCCGTCCGAGGGCCCAATTCATTGTCTCTAGCTCTGGATCTGTTACCCCAGAAACATATCATATCCGGGACTAAGCATTTATGGACTTGCTCACTTCCAAGCATAAACCGTTGACATCGTACAAGATATGAAAGTGATTTTTTTTTGCTAGAATCGAAAGTAGGAGTGAAACTTGAAGCATCTGGTACATGAGGATACCATATTTTCAATTCGCTTGCACTATCAGAAACATAATCATATCCGGGACTAAACATTTATCGACTTGCTCACGTCCAAGCAGAAAACCCTAGCCATTGTTCGAGATATGAGAGTGATTTTTTGCTAGAACTGAAAGTAGGAGTGAAACTTGAAGCATCTGGTACATCAGGGTACCACATCATAAATTCTCTCGCACTACTAAGATCATTTTTCTAGAGGGAGGTGACAGATTTTTCTGAAGACAATACTTTTATTACATTCCCTTTCAATTAAAAACCAACCACAACAGGCTCTACATCATAGAATCGAGGAGGACTTTATTCCAAACTATCAAACACAGAAGTGAAAGTACACATACTGAACCACACCTGTTAACAGCTATAGACAGGTCTTTCCTGTTAAGGGGCTAGGACAGTGGGGGGAGGGGGAGGGGGAGGGGGAGGGGGTGGGGGAGGGCACTCATAAGTCATACAAGATAAACAAAGAAGTAAGCTGTCACATGTGTTCACCAAATTTTCACAGGTTCAGACAGACTCCCAAATCACAAAACAAAACAAAAAACTAGGAGCAAAGTTTGTATTTCATTTGTTTTTCATTTCAGGAAGGGGGATGGGATGGGCCCCTTACTCCCCCCTCCCCCCTCCCTCTGGTGCTCACGGTTACCCTCACATTTCCTTGTCTACAGAATAATACTCATGTTCTCATGTTACTTCCTATAGTGTACAGGTGAGCATGCAGTCGCTACGATAAGGATCGTATATCAAAAGCACTCCATACGTAGACGAGATCAACTTTGTGACAGGCGACAATCCAAGGGGACACAATTTCACACCTCCGAACTTTCAGCTTGCACCGGGGTATTTCCTACTGTTGGCTAAAAACCACATCTTGTTCATTTCTGAGGCAAGCTTCTCAATCTGTCGGTTTAGCTCGAGCTGATTCAATTTGTCATAATTAGGGGGAGGAGAAAATTCATTAGCTTTGTTTTGTCTCCTGCCTTATAAGTCTCACTCTCTTGGCTGACTGGGTATAACATTATTAGATTGTCACAAGCCCCAGTTCAGAAGTTGAAGAAAAAAACTGAAATGTTTCATATGATGACTCTAGTCTATAAGTATAGTTGTTGTTTTTGCTTGTGTGAATGTCATACACTAATTTATCAAATAATGAAAAGTGGAACAGCGAAACAAAGAGTTTCATAAGCATCATTTTGTACAACAACTTAGTACAAAATTACGGCCTTCTATTGTCTGAATATTGAACCCAGCATGAGCAGAGTACAAAACCATGCTCTTCCCTTTAATATACTGATCACATTTTAACATGTAAATCTCTTTTGATGTATGTATAAACGTCCTATAATAATCAGGTACACATGTAATTCTCATTGCTCCCCAGGGAGTGGAGATTGTGCACACAGTGTGTGCGGGCAAGCACTGAATCCAATGACCGGGGTAATAGTATATTTGTAAAGCGCTTAAAGACATTTGTATTAAGCGCTATATAAAAATTAAATATTATTATTATTATTATTATTGCTGACTAAAAGTAGCTGGACTCAAATACGCAGGAAGGGGAGGAGAGGGGAGGGGTAATATTAAATGGGCCTACAGTTAGAAGCAAAATATATGTAACAGTTGAACCATAAGTTTGAACTAAACTATGTAGTGGGAGAGGGGTTATAGCAGAATAGGCACAGAGCAGAGCAGGAAATATATACCCGGTACTGCTGTCAAAGGTATAAAATTCTATCCACGGTATTTCTATAAATTATAATTAGATAGAAGGTGGAGGGGTCATTCTAGAATGAACACTGAATAGGAAATATTAAGTGTTTTTACGCGATATACTATTCGACCGATTGTACATTTTCATGAACTACAAAATGTATGGGTGGAGGGGTTGGGCCACAGTCTGAAATATAAAATATTTGTAAGAGATATATTTGATCCATGATCCATATCTATGCAAATATATTTAGTACATGGGGGTGGAAGGTTAAAAATAGAATGATTACCAGTACATAGAAAAGATGAAAAATATTTTTCCTGCTAAGATATAGTATATTTAGTCCATGATAATATCTTCCAAATACATTCAGTAGAGATATAGGAAGGGGTGTGGGTGTTACAATACAATAAATACATAGTAGAAGAATTAGACTTGTCAATATTTACAGTAAATGTTTAACTATATTTGCACAGATGGGTTTATATTAAAATAAATAGATGTACATATAGTAGTTGACACAGTAACTGCTTTTCAAAGCTTTGGTATTCTTTTCATTCAAATGTGCATTTTCATCTTTTGTTATCTAAAGTAAATAATTGCAGTGCTTAAAAACTAAAGAATACATGAAAATTAAAGTAGTAAAAAATGATTTATTCCAAATAGTCGCAGTGTTTGTCAGTGTACAAAATTGGGTGTAGATATCTTCACTCACTTTAATAGTATAAAAATGATGTTCTATGCTTTTGACATCATTATTTTACCTTAATTTGTAAGTATGGGATGTTTTCTCTAAGACTGAAGCATGATAACATCAAAGAAAAATAAATAAGCATGCACTCACAAAGCCAGTGTCATGCTATATTATCAGAGCAACACGGTATAGGAAAATGGGGGGGGGGGGGGGGGGTTACTATTGTAGGAATATCTATGAAACTATAATCTGCAATTGATTATGGCAAAACTAATTTAGTCCAAAGTTGAATTCATTCAGAAGTGAAGTGTTTCATATTCAAATTTCAAAGAACAAACTCTGCATATTTTTAAACTGCATACAAAGTCAAGTTTCATCAATCTGTGACTGGCAATTAAAGGTCATACTTCTTCTCATTGAGTAGAATCGAGGCAAATTATGGCTAGTATTGAGGGTAAAAAAAAAACCTTAGAGGGGGATTAACAACAAGATACTCTTCTGAAAAGCATGACTCTCTATCCTCTCTTATGTTTCTTTAACGGTTTGCGGTCTCTTCTTAATCCACTTGTTAGACTCCTTAATCCAGGCTGTTGTCACATGACATATGAGAAGCGTTGAATCACGTTTGTAATTGACCCCAACATAATTCCCCTCCGCGCATTAGGGCACATATCGCGATTAGTCAAACATTAGATCAAGGAGCTGTTGACTGCTAATTATAGATTGCCAGATTTTTGCTTGAAAATGGAGAGAACTGAAGTGTTTGGGGTTATAGAATAAGCAGTTGTTTTGGATGAAGTGTGTTTCAAGTTACAGTCCTCAGTATTCATATCCTTGATTGGCTTATGCAGACTCAACCTTTCAAGAGGCTCAACGTTTCGATTGTATAATCGTACAGTTGTTGCAATAATCTTCACTTTGAAAGTGTATGGGCAGACATGCATAACATCCAATAGAACGAGAAGGAAAGCCACAGCATGGTAAAGAATGATTACTGGTATATTTGTACCGTCATCCTCCTACCAATTACCATGCACTAACTATCAACCCAACAGCCACCCCCCCTGACCCATCCTTTTGCTGCTCAGAGAGGCCATGAGTTGTTATCAACTCTAGTTACTCACTGAACATAAGTGCAAAGTTCGACTTTTAATTAACCCTAACAAAATATTTGAAGAAGCAGTTATAATCTTTGATCATTAAATTAATGATTTCAGAGAAAGAGGAGGATGGAGGTGGTGATGGAACTACTTCCAGGTCATGACGGAAACCACGACTCCTCAATTAATACTTGACAACCGACATGATGACATCATAATTAATCATTAACCCATGCTCCTACTACAATACCTTCCACTTGCTTTGAGGGTTAAAGGGAAATCCAACCTAATGGCAAACAACTCTTAAAGAAAGCAGGGAAATCCGAGAAGCTGACTGATGAAAGTTTGAACAAAATCTGACCAAAGATAAGAAAGTTATAAATTTTTGAAAATTGTAATCCCTATACGTATGGGCACTTCAAATTAGGAATGTCAGAGTGATGTAGTGCTGGACAACTTTGCCATTTGTTCCAACACACAAAAATTACTAAAATGTAAATATTTTCAATATCTATGACTCGAGAGGGTCTTTTCTTTTTAGACCTGTAACAATAATGTACTCTTCATAACATATCTTGAGTAGTGCCCCACGGGTGGAGGCAGAAGAGAGATAAACGGACATTAGTGACATTTTTGTACCCACAAACGGGAGAGTTATCCGCAACTCTGTCAAAATCCACTACAAAATTTACACATTTGAGACCTGATTTTTAACTGAAAACCTTCAAAAATATATAATATATTATTATTCACTCTACTCTTCAATAGAGACCAAAAGTATGAAGTTTCCTAGCAAACCCAGGTAGATTTAGTGCATGAGTACTGGTATTCTAACTGTCATCATGAATTTTGCTGAAATTGCAGATTTATTCAACAAACTTATTTCACTCTTTTTATACAAACACGCATGTCTAAATCATAATAACGGCCCCCTTTTCCTGACCTCCATATAGTGTGCAAGCAATTCAGGTTGAAGGTTCACTCAGCTCCTCATATGGGCGTGTTCATCGTGTTTGCCCAAAGAGAAAGATTAAACAAACAAAGAAAAGGTTCAGGGCACTGACTGAATGCATGAATACCGCCTAAATGCTGGTCATATAACATGTTTGAGTTGTAAGTACACATTTAAGGTAAAGTGTTCAGTAAATAGAAGTTAACCAGTGTTGTATATATGGAAGTGCTGATTTCGTTGAAGGGCGTGATCGGTTGGGACTTTACAAAATATTGAGTAATAGAAACGATACCACGGATCATGTTACTTTCACAGGCTTTGCATATGAGCCATAATTAGATTTATTTAATTTGAAGCCTTTAAATGGGAGGGGACATGTGCCCTTAATTAAATGGCAAAAAAAAAAAAAAAATTAAAAATGAGAAAGAGAGATAGAGAGAAAGGGTGAAAGAAAATGTGAAATGAAGACCAAATATGAGGTAGAACGACACATTTGAGGTAATCTTAAGTTTGGAACTCTACAATATGTGGTAACTTATGGGATATTGATTGGCCAAACACCTTGGAATTGCCCAAATACCAACATGTTGTCCGTTGATTTACAAGCTAACTGTACATCACCATAGCTTGTAGAGTGACACTGGCATGCAGGCCAGCCTGGACCCACCCAGCCCCCCAAAAATTGAATTGTTGACATAGCCGTGCCCTACCTTCATATTTGCTTCATTAAAAAACGTGCCCTGTACTGTAAGCAGCGATTGTTGCAGGAGTTAAAGAGCCACTTCACCTGTAAGGTCCTTAAAATTCTATAGCAAAATGAGGTGATTTTCTAATTATGGAATCAGTACGTATAGGGTGTTTTGGCTGAAGAGTTTGGTCTAATAGGCCTACATGTGAACGACCTCTTGTAGAAACGAGTGTATACCGGGTAATCTCTTTGGGCAAAATTAGTTCTATTTCTGCCTTTGGATTACAATCTAAGATTACTTTTATCACACGTTTCATACGGTCTACATGTAAATAGAATCGTACCATCACAACCCTACCCTGTAATATGTTGAGTTTTCATGTGTTAGTATATATACCCAAGTATACTAAAACAGTGTTCAAAGTGACTTTTCCTTTAAAAATGTGGGTTGTTTTGCATTACTATGGCATATACTTGGCTATCCCTGCACCATTTCCTCGCTGTTTTCACGAAGTGACGGTAGTGAAAAAAAATTGCATTCACTTTGCGTTACGATTTTCCTCACTACCGTCACTTCGTGAAAATAGGGACGATTTATGTTCATCAGAATAATTATGGGTCCTTTATTTGAGCTATGAAAAGTGATTTATTATCCGCCATTCTCTTTCTTCTTACAGTTATATGATGTGCTGGACTGCTGGCTAACTTTCACTTTCTCCTTACTGTATTAACCTGGTATTTTCAAGTACATATATTTTCATAAATGATTGGGACAAAGACATTTTCAGGAGTTATTACTTTGGGCGATACTTAACACTTAGATATACAACACATGTCCACAAGTGAATTGCAATGTTAAAGCAATTCACAAAGTTTTAAATAATAACCATTTAATTTAGTAAATGAAAATAGTACATGTATCTAATACCTGTACATCCAACTTCGAGTTAAATCCAGTCCCCAAAAGAATGTACACTAGAGCATGTTTTTTCATGCAATATTCTTTCCACCCTAGTTTGAATTAATAATTATCAAGTGGGGGATCTTTTAGAATAGGCTATTATTACATATTTTGCGTACCGGTATTATACCCGATTGGACCCGAGTCAGGCCACGGGAAAGACACGTAGTCTCGTCAGTTTACACCCCCTTAAAAGGCATTTTTTATTGTACACAAAAAGCATCACACAAGAGTAAGCATCTTTTATAGTAGGGTGGTGGGGAAACTGGCAAAGTGAAAAACAAAATTACAAAAAAAAATTGTTTTTGAAACGGCAAAGTAAATCTGAATAGCCTGTTCTATGAAAACCTCTGGGGGACTCAGTAAACAAACAAAAAATTGTACAATGGGCAGAAAATGAGAGATATATAAAAAAAAAAAAATTGGTGAAGCCAACGTTACAGTCTGCGGAGTCTCAATTGTTGCTGGAAGAAAATTACTTCTTCCACACTATTGATACAGTATAAGGTATTCTGAACCCACAACAAAGAAAAAGCACGCTTTTCCGCAGAGGTACATTCACTCTTCCAAATCTCAAATACTTTGTTCTCTTTCATCATTCTTTTTCATGTATTTCAATATTTTCATCCATCAACCTTGACTTCAATAATTGATTTTTGATTTTCTGTTTTTGAACACTCCCCTCCCCTCCCCCCCCCCCCCCCCTCAATATCATGTGATGTACATGTAGGTGTTACTTATGTTTCCTTTCAACTGCAAGGCATTTAAGCTTCAAAAAGAAATATGGTACTTCAATCTTTTATATTTCCTTACCATGAGCTTTAATTTGGGGGAGGGAAGGAGAGTGATTGTTCCTGTATGTTTGCACATATGTTTCCATGAATATATACATAGCCCACTATGCTTCAATTCCTATCTGTTTTATGCGCTTTGAGTACCAACAGCACCTACATGTAAATGTATTTAACACAATGGTATTATTATCAAAAAGTAGTTCTCATAGAAAGAAAAAAACACCAAAAGAGAATGGCTACATGTGTATGGGGTGTTGAACATTTCAGAAAATAAAATCTTTGGAGAATTCATGAATTTTACATTCAAAATGAGTTATAGCAACTGCACAAACAGGTGGAAAGTGTCCAACTTTCTGCATGACTGTTTCCACCACTTCCAAGCATGACAGCAACTTCCTTCCCCCCCAAATAGGATTCTTTTTTTCTCCAAAAACAAAAAATTGGATTATTCTATTGTTCTGTGACAGAAGTAGGAAAATACATATATCACGGAAGAGCTGGCAACTAGACTAACCATTTGCAAGGCACAGACGTGACATGACGGTTCCTCTCTGTTTTCGGGGAAGTAACACATTGACACATGCGAAGTGGTTATGAGGTTAAAGAGTGTCATAGTCCTACATGTATCTCAACTTTTGCATCATGCAAGCATAAAGAGGGGGGGGGGGGGGGTAGCTGCAGTAGATAAAACAGCTTCCCTTTGAACTTTTGTTTTAAATTGTGTGTTAGGGGGCTTCAGCAACTTTTTGAGGGGCTTGAGTATGTATGTATAGACTACAAGATATCCCCAAAAAAGAAAATGGTGGGGCATCATGGAGGGGGCAGCAGTGAAAAATAAATAAAAGATGCTGTGAAATCTTACATTTATAACACCACATCCAAAGCAGCATCCATGAACCAAAAATTATTTTGTGAAAAGGGGGGGGGGGGGGGGGGTCTCCCTTAATAATTGTACCTGGTATAGGGTACACAAACTTAATATGATTTTATAAGTGTCTTCTACATGTATAATGGTACAAGCAGGAGGCAAAGACCTGTTTTCGAGGGATATGAACACGTACAGCCTATAAAATATATGTTATAGCCTTTAACACTGATCACAAGTGGGATGGCTCCTCCTTTGATCATGCTGGTGTTGGGGTGGTATAAGAACTCACTGTTTTACTGTCTTCAATACTGCTACAACCGGGGGGAGGAGACCGGTATACTATAACCCCGTCATGCATGGTGCCTGATGATGTTGTATGTGTGACTGTCAGGGGTCCCTGGGGAACAGAAAGATGGAGCAAAAGAGGAAGAGAAGAACAACATTTAATTAACAAATGAATAAAGCTGAAAAAAAGTTCTGAGTCAAATCCGTTAAGACAAAAAAAATAGTTAGACTTGGGACAAATTCGACTTAGGAAGTGTAAATGATACGCCAGTTTGTCCCCAAATTTTTTTACAACTTACGAAAAATTTGACTTGTGCAACTTTGACTTGTGCAACTTCAAGTTATGCCGAGTTAACTGTACATTGCAGAATCAAAATTGTTTATACCTCAATGAATTTCCTAGAGTTTAACAATTTTGAAAAAGTCCATAATTTCATCCCTAAGAGGAGTAGGAGCAATTTTATTCCCCTACATATTTTCTTCCTCCTTCTATATGATTTTCCGGAGTCTCACCATCCCTTCTTTCCTCCCATATCATTTCTTTTCGTCAAGAAGTTTTAACAAGCTTCAGGGATGGAGAGGAGCAATTTTTTTGCATGACAAACTTTCATTTTTCCTTAATAAAAAAAACGCTACTTCACCCATGGTGTATACAAATCAGAGCTTTAGCTACTTACAAATTTCCTTTCATAATTTGTCAGCCATAAACATCAGACAAAAGTTAACACATTTAAAATGCATATCTTAATTTAGACATTGTTGATTAAACACACCCACCACAATGGGCAATTTACTATGTGAATACCATAAAACTTACCAACGTAGCGGCTTTCTGCTGATGACATGTATGTATACCACTATTGATGTGTTTGTTACTGCAAGAAAGACAAATAAACAAATATTTGAATAAAAAGGGTTCAATGTGCAGTGTACACTTCTCTATTTGACTTTAAATGACCTTGATATTTTTTTAATACAAACTTTTACAGTTACAGCACGGAATGAAATTCTTAAAACTGGACAAAAATGTAGGATATTTTTGAAAATTTTGAGGTGTTTATTATAGACAAACCATTATTTCAAGAGGAAGGGGTTTGACTTAAAGCAACTACGTGGAATCAAACTCGAGAAGGGACAAAGTGGCCATCTTTACTTTGAAGTGAGGTGGGTCATAAGGGGATTTCTATAAAATATTAAAGAGAAAAAAGAACATTCGCATGATATGAAATGAATGAAGAAATTTTGGTAGTTTGATTCAATTTGTAAGAGTATTGTCCATAAGATTGGGGAATTCTTCTTCTTGACAAACAATATTGTTGTAGACTCTTGAGTCTTGACATACAATATTGTCATTTGTCATAGACAATTTTTTTAAAGACAAACAGGTACAGTATTGACATATAAAACATTGTAAAAATATTGAGAGAAATACCAGTTAGGCCTGAACAATTCATCAGGAGAAGCGTTTCGTTCTTAGGGTTCATTTGGCATATTTACTTTTACAACATATTTTCTTAGAGAATCAATAATAAAAATGTTTAACCCATTACCAACAGGAAGCTGCTGGCTCCAGTTATAAGTCTATGGGAAGGAGAGAGTTCAGTACTCAACAGGTTCATTCATCCTGAATCAAATAATCGGTACACAGTGATGTATGATTCATCTCTTTACACAAAGAAGAAAATATTGTGTTAACTGCACGTTCAACGAATCAAAAAAAGGTAATAACAATCAAAAAATATTTCGATGTTAAACCTTCACCTACTTGTAGATCTGCTTGTGTAGAATGGGGTATGGCAGGGTAGGGTAGGGTAGGGTGGGGAAGGGTGGAGAGGGGAAGGGTAGGGTGGGGAAGGGTGTTGTGGGGAAGGGTGGGTGGGGGGGGGGGAGGTGCAGAAGGGTTTGGGGATAAGTGTGCAAGTTAGAGGTGCAGAAAGAATGCATTATGTAACAAATTTAGGGGCAGAATTGAGGAAATCCTATCTTGTAAATGTCCAGGTTGTAAATGTACATGGACAGTCCTACAGACATTAGTGATGAAATCAAAGGTGTCAGATTCTTCAAGGGGTGTGCTCATTGTCAGGTTCAATTAAGTATTAGGACGGGCAAACTCAAACTTGATTGGAATGGTCAAGCGGTCAGTTTTCTGGCCAGTAGACAGGAATTCAGAGATTTCCACAAGGACCGCTAAGTCAATGTCTACCTTGTATTAAAACAAGAGGTCATCGAGAACAATCGAGAACAATCAAGATATTCGCATCTAACAGATTTAATCTTCCCTTTGAAAGGAGACTTTTCAGGAAAATAAGTTGTAACCTTAAAATAAAAAACAATATTTCCAAATCAGCTTCAGAAACGGAAAGTCGTCTAAATGAACAGGGTGTAAATTATGTAAATGGAGAGTATTACAGACATTACTTTAGTCATTGTTCAGTTAAATTACAAATAAGTTCATAATGACAAATAGATATCTTTTTCCCTTGAAAGATACAATGTAGTACCATGAGGATTGAGTAGCGCCTCCTGCATTCGAGCGTATAACAGACGAGAATAAGGATTAAAGGAAGTATAATACAAAGGTCATGTCCAATGCTGTTATTCTCTGCCGAGATCTGTTATAGATTTAGACCTATCTTTATTGTCAAACTAATCATCAAGATATCAATTAACTAGATGGAATTCGACTGCGCGCAGTCGAAAATGATGCCTCCGTTAAAGAGCAATTTTACAAACCAAAACAGAAAAAAAAAATTGAATTCACGTTCAATGGTAATCCATTGACAGGTTCTCAGAATATTGTGATTACAAGCAATTTCTCATATACATATATGACCCTTTGATCTTTGACCTCATGACCATAAAATCTACTCAGTTCATTGGCTCTGCAAGATGTTCTGAGTTAAATAGTAATCCATCTGTCAGTTCTAATGAGAATGCGTTCACAAGCTATTTTTGCATACATAATGGGCCCATGACCTTTGACCTTTGACCTTATGAACCAAGAATCTACTCAGTTCATTGGCTCTGCAAGTAACAAACATGACCTAATTTTGGCATGAATCCATCAATCGGTTCTTGAGATAACGCGATCACAAGCTGTTTTTGCATTCATAATGTGCACTGTGGCCTTTGACCTTTGACCTACGTGCTCCAAAATCTAATCAGATTGTCTTCCTATGGTGATACACACTATCATTTAGTTTGAAGTTTTTACATCTCCAGTGGTTCTTGAGATATCATGATAACAATCTCAATGTATGGAATTTCATAAGTTGACCTCTGTGACCCTTGACCTTTGACCTACGTGCTCCAAAATCTAATCAGATTGTTTTCCTATAGTGATACACACTATCACTAAGTTTGAAGTTTAAATCTCCAGTGGTTCTTGAGATATCATGATAACAATCTCAATGTATGGAATTTCATAAGTTGACCTCTGTGACCCTTGACCTTTGACATACGTGCTCCAAAATCTAATCAGATTGTTTTCCTATAGTGATACACACTATCACTAAGTTTGAAGTTTAAATCTCCAGTGGTTCTTGAGATATCATGATAACAATCTCAATGTATGGAATTTCATAAGTTGACCTCTGTGACCCTTGACCTTTGACATACGTGCTCCAAAATCTAATCAGATCGTCTTCCTATGGTGATACATACTATCCTTAAGTTTGAAGTTTAAATCTCAAATGGTTCTTGAGATATCGCGCTAACAAACTCAATACAAGGAATTTCATAAGTTGACCTCTGTGACCTGTGACCTTTGACCTACGTACTCCAAAATCTAATCAGATCGTCTTCCTATGGTGATAAATACTATTCCCGAGTCTTAAGTTTAAATCTTAAATGGTTCTTGAGATATTGTGATAACGGTCAAACGGGACGGACGTACGGACGGACGTACGGACGGACGGACGGACGTACGGACGGACGGACGGACGGACGGACGGACGGACGGACGTACGGACGGACAACCCGAAAACATGATGCCTCCGGCACCACCTTCGGTGGCGGAGGCATAACAAAGCAGAGATTGTCAGAAGTGACACCTTCATCATGAAAGTAACGACTTGTCAGAAGCACCACAAATGAACACCAAACAGACCAACTGTGCTCCATTCTGAACTAGGAAGGTGGGACTCTTACCTATGCAGCATATGCATGTACATAAAGTAGTCATGGTAGAACATTTGTTTCCAGTATAAATCCATGAGGTGTCAAACGGCTCTGCGACTCGGCGGAACATGTGCACAGAAAACAGGATAGGATTCTACAAACGGCGGCGGCAGTGTTATGATTAAGAGTCCAATTATAGCTCTCGCCAAACAAATATTCACGCATTTTCAGCAGGAATCCTTAACAGCTCGCAACTTCCTGCCCACGTTGTTTCTTCTTTTTTTCCAGCAGCAGCAGCAGAGCAACGAGGGGGAAAGAATGAATAGGAGTTGGCAGCAGGTGCTTTAAGAGGGGTGAATAGCGCCTCTTCTAACTGGGGCGGCGGTTGTCTCTCTCTCTCTTTTGCGGGGAACATGCAAGAGTTTAATGGTCTGTGGGTGCAAGGTTATTCCTATAGAAGGCAATTGTCATTTGGAACCATTGGAGGGTGACTTATGATTTTAAAAAGTAAAGTTAATCTTTGTTATTATTTGTCTGTTCATATAGACAGGGCTAACTTTTAGGGTCGACTATTTGTACTTGCGGGGAAGGTGGGTGCAGTTTGTTTTGTCTGCTTCCTGGTTGGAGCTGCTCTGAAATGGGGTTGGGTTAGCGATTGTTATATCTTTCTCTCTTTTTAACTTTATCTCTCTCTCTCTCTCTCTTTCCTTTTCTCTAAATCTGCTTCCCCCCCCCCCCCCCGGCCCCCCTCTCTCTCTCTCTCTCTCTATTTTCCCCTTATCTCTCCTGTCTACTTTTCTTACTCATTTTCTCTTTAACTTTATCACTCCCCTTTTTCTGTCTGTCCGTCTCTCTCTCTCTCTCTCTCTCTCTGTCCCCCTTCCCCCCCCCCCACCCCTTCAATGTTTGTTTCTCTTTGTGGGTCCTGACTCTCCCCCTCCCTCACTCCCTCCCTCTCTCTCCCCCTCCCTCCCTCTGTCCCTCTCTCTGCCCCTCCTCCCCTCTATAGTTGTGTTTCTCTGCAAGTCCCTGAACCTCTCTCACTCTCTCATTCCCCCAACCCATATTTTTGTTTCTCTTTCACCCCCTCCCCACTCTCTCTCTCTCTATATATATATCACCCCCATCCCCCATGAGTGTGTCTCTCTCCCTGTGTATCCCTGACTTTCTCTATACGTCTCTCTCTCTCTCTCTTTATCTGTATATTTGCATGTACACATACAAATCTTTCTACTTCTCTTTCCTCTTGAAAGTTATGTTCTATCTGTCTGTTTTCTGTCTTCTTTTTTTTTAACCTCTGATCAATCTTTAATGAAAACAGACACAAGCTGTAAATGACAAGTGCAAAAGTGTAAAAATTTAAATGTCCAACCTTGAGAGCAAAACAAATAAAATTCCAGAGCAAAATCAAATAGTGCTCTATTGTATTCAGCACTATTAAACAGGCCTTGGAATTAATATGAAAAAAGACAACTTAATTCAATGGGCATTGTTATTTGCTGTCAATGGTCAATTTGGAAATGCTTTCAACAATCATTTATTGAAATAATAAATGACATATTCAATCGGCCTTGGCTTCTATCAGAGTTTGCCCTCTCTTATTAGACAAATATGCATTTCAACAGAAATACAATGATTTAAGGCAATGTTTAAAACTTCTAAAGATTTTTAGAATAAACATGGCAGTTATGCCCTACTAAGTTGTTCCATATTAATCTGTCAAAATCTGACCTTCGGAATTCAATTTGAAAGAAAATAATAGCTGTGAAGCTGTAAAAAAGGAGGTTAAATTCCCTTTGAAATACTTCGGTCAATGTAAATAAATGACAATATTTACAATGCAATGGTCTGGAAGGGTACATTGTGTACTTGTACAAGTAGGTCACTTAGATAAATGGACAATTCAAGAGAGAAGATAGTTGTGATGCTGTCAGTGCATTGTTTGTATATGATTTATAGTGGACGATTTTGAAAAAAGGTTCCATATTCTTTTCCATATTCTTTTCGTCAATAATTCTAAAATGGATATGTTGTTATATATCAGCAATAAATAATGTATTAATCAACTATTTCATCACTTTTAAAGTCTTGTATTGCTAACCCTATGAAATAGGACATTTCAAAACACATCTCTTGGTTGGTAATATTTAATATGGAATGGACAGTGAACATCTCCATTTGCTGTCTCGACAAACTATCAGATTCTTCAGAATATCAGATTTTTCAGAATACCATAATCAGAGTCTGAATGCACAGACTAGTCCTGCTGGTGATGATGGTTGAGAGATCCAAGGTCCGCACATAGAAACCGAAGGGTGCATTCCTTTATATGGCTCATGGCCGTATTGCTTTTCACAGAAACTCTCATCAAAGCATGCATCATTCCCGCGCCAAGGCACAACACAAAATATTATTCCATTGTTTGTTGAGATCCAGAAAAGGTACTAACATGTACTGCTATCAAGGATTCTGCCCATGTAATTTTATACAGAATTAATGCCTTTCTAGCACTGAACAGATTACTTTCACTAAAAATTGTCTAGACTGGTGAATTTTCAAATAGAATTTCTTCAGGAAGCATTTCATTTTTTTGTTAAACTGATATTTTGTTGTAGGATTGGAATGTTTATTTATTTTTTTTAATTCTATCTTTCCTGTGCATATATCAAATTAAAAAAACTTGATCTTTGAACATTCTTTATGAAAATAGAATTAATAGAATGGGAAACAAATCAAATAATTTTGTTGGGGATGTTGGGCTATTTCTGTAGCTTTTGTTTTGCTTTGTTACAGAATAGAAACTAAATCATTTCATTTTTGGTGCACAGTTGCCTGACATACGTTATGACCCAGGACAACAAGATGCATATAATAGAAACTAAATCATTTCATTTTTTCCGGGAAAATAAAGCATTAGTTAAAATTTGAAACGTCTTGTAAACAAAATGACTGAAATTAGGAATAATGATCCATCATGCAAAACTTTGGCTCTTGGGAAAAGAAAAGGCTAATCTCTAAAGAAATCCCTCCCTCTGCCTTCCCCTTAGGAGACAGATTAATCATTTTCAATATGTAATATATATGTACATAATGTCAAGGATTAGGTGTAGTTTAATACGAAAAATACCACCCCCTCCCCCCCCCCCCAAAAAAAAAAAAAAAATCTTCCCATCCTCCTGATGGTGGTGGGTGGATCAAATAAAAAGAAACATTACTTCAAAGGACAAAGGCTGATGACAAAATTCCAACTACCCCTATGTGTAGAATGTGCTCTCTGAGGCGCGACCTCGCTTTCATAGATCATCTAATCTTTCATTCATGGATCAGTGAGTAGCTACAGAGCCTAAATTCATAGTTAAGACGATCATGGAATTTCCCTCTCAGTGTCCCCCAAATCCCAAGTCTATTGTCTGGGTGCCATGGCCTTCTCACCAGGTAAAAAAACTGGGCGCAGCCTCCGCCCCATATCTGGGGTGAACCGCCGTGACCCCACGTGGGGTCATGTTCGTATGTATCTTCCAGGGTAGTGTGAGAAAAGGAAAGGAGTTCTATTGATTGCAGTTCAACTTAGTCTACTAATGCAGACTGCTGTGTAGTGGTATTCACTACGGTAGTCTGAACTGAAACTATTTATCAAAGCAGAGCAAGAGAGGGCGGGAGGAGGGAAATACATGGAGGGAGGGGGTAAAAAAAAAGAGGGGGTAAAAAAAAGAGGGGTTAGAATAATTGAGAATGGTGAGAGAATGAGGGAATAGGGAAAGGTGGGGAGGGAAAGAATAATAAATGAAAGCCTATCGAGAAACATCCGGAGTGATACACACAGAAAGATGGAGAAACAGAAATAAGAAATAGAGATGGAGAAGAGGCAGAAATTACAAGAATGAGAGAAAGAATTGTTAATGTTAAATTTTTCATTAATTTATTTAGAAGTATTGCATTGCGATTGCATTGTGAAAGAAACGTTGTGGAATCGATCAGAAAAGGTTGATCATCTAGCATCTGCAAGGTTCTGGAATCATCAAAATGATAAGAAATTTGGCCCATTCTTCGTAAAGTTACAAGCACTATACACAGAAAGATGTATATGGGACTATCCTATATCTCTCACAGACCATGAGAGAAACAAATTTACCAAATATATGAATTAGTAGGCGGTTTCCCGGCAAATTTGTTATCATCATGTATTAGTCAAAACATATTCTTTCACATGATTTGTAATGAGAGCTTCCATTTCATTTTTTGAAATTGGGGCGATTCCAATACATTTACCTTTAAATTGTTCTATTTTCAATACACGCTGTAATTTTGTTTTTCCTAATAATTGTTATTCAGTATATCAACTACTACAACATAATTTATAAAATTAGAAGAGAGAGGGGGTATATTTTGAATGCATAATCTAGGAAATTCCACTTTTCTCTATGTGATTATTAATGATAAATCTATTTCTTCTTTAATATCCCATTCTCACTCTTGATCCGACATTCCTTCATATCAATAGTCACAGGAAATGACACAAAATGCCAGTGAACTTGTTGACCCTTAATCAAACCTTACCCCAATGGCATCCATCCGACCTGTCAATTCTATATTCAACATTTTGATAGTTATTTATATGTCAAGAGTTTGACATGAAATTTGAGCCAATGCATATGAATCTTCTAGGAATATATATTTGGGGAGGGAGAGAAAAGAAACAAGGTTTGAAACCTGTCAATCGCAGTCAACAGTTTGGGAGCTGTCATTTCACCAAGAGCTGGCATATACTTTGATTATATGTGAATTAAATGCACAATTTATTTATTATTTTCATTTGGGGTAGCAAAAGGGAGGTTGAACTGTTCATAAATCTATCTCATACTGGTATTAAGAATATTTTTTAAATAAGAAAGAAAATTGTATCATTGTGTTTTAATTAATGAAATTAGTGTTTTTGTGAATTTTCAACATTGCTTTCCAAAATGCAGGGAGGAAAATATCATACATGGCAATTTCATAAATAACTGAATCCTGAAAAGAAATATTTCACCTTTCAAGTTTGTTGTCTTGGTGATTTTGCTATCCTACATTGGATTTTTTTAAATTCCCACAGCCCCCGGAAGCTTCAATAGTACCTTTAATACCCGAGAAGTCAGTATTTATAATTGAAAGTTCATGGAAAGTGTGAGAAATCAAATAAAAAAGAAGCCTGTGTCTGTGGATTGCATGACTAATTTCTGCACCAATGCAGCAGAGCCTCTGGAAATGGGATTGAGCCCCGCCTCTAAAGGAGAAAGAACACTTTTGGTCTATTTATCCATGAAGGGTTGTCTGGGGTTCATAAAAAAATTGCTGGGTTGGGTAGGGGTGATACAAATACAAAACTTTTCGGTGCCATGGTTGCCAAATCCTTTCCAAAACTTTGAATGTTATACAATGCATTTGGACTAAGAAATTTCACTTTTTTTCTATCAAAATGGAAACATGTACCGGTCCGGTACACATATTGTGGAGTTTGTGAACATGGAAAATGTTTTATACCAAATTTAAAATTTAATAACAGAATTAATATTTTGACACTTGAAACTCTGACAAACTTTTGCATTTCATATTTTTCATAATGGTATACAAAATAATAAATAAAATCATGTTTCATAGGCCCAAAATTCTAGAACCTAACAATATTTACTTGTGTTTTGGCTCAGAAGCCATTATTTTAATCCACTAGCAATCAACTATACTTGAATATTGATAAAGATAAAAGAGGCTAATAAATGCTTTAATTTTTTCCCTGTCCAGTGCTGAACAATTATCTTTAAAGCAGGAGATGATTTCTTTTTAAACTACATGTTTCTCTGTATTAAGGACTAATAGCTTAATTTGCCACAGACAATAAACAACTTAGAGTCAAGAAGTTAATGATGAAATCAAAGGCGCCGGATTCTTTAAGGGGTATGGGAATTGTCAGGTCCACTTAAGTAGTATGACGGGCAAACTCAAACTTGATTGAAATGGTCAAGCGGTCAGTTTTCTGGCCAGTAGACAGGAATTCAGAGATTTCCACAAGGACCGCCCAGTCAATGTCTACCTCGTATTAATATGAGAGGTCATCGAGAACAATCAAGAACAATCAAGATATCCTGATCTCACTCAAACAGGTTTGACCTTTCACCTTGAAAGGAGGCTTTTCAGGAAAAAAGTAGTAACATTAAAATAAAAACACTATATACTGTAAACTGTTAAGCCTAAAATCAAACTCTTTCAAAATTATATTTTCAAAATTGGCCTCAGAAATAGAAAGTTTTTCTAATGGTTAAATTCATAAATAGTTTTCCAACTAGCATTTTTTGTTTAGTGGATCTACATTTACTGTTTTAGGAGAATATTTTCACAGCTGAATAATTAGAGTTGACATTGATAAGGAAATGCCAGAGAAAGGACTTGATGTCCCAGTTGAAGAGGTGTGACATGACAATAATTTGGTATTTCTGGTCTTGGATCATGTCAATTTTTCTTCCTTTTCTTCATTCACGTCTTCACCGTCCTATGACCCAGACCCGAAGAGCCACAGACAACCTTGCTGGGTGAGAATTAAAGTTGAGCAGACAGGATATCCTAGGTCTTTATCCCCGAACAGGAATATTCCAACATGAACAAAAGGCTTTCCAAACAAGCCGTTGAAATGTGATAGTGGAGAGAGAAAGAAAGGGAAAGTTACAAGCGAAGGAGTGGAAGAAGAAGGAGGCTGAGAAAGAGGGGCCAAGGGACACTGAAAGCTACACCACATGAGCAAGGGACATCGTCAAGTAGAGGAAGTAGAGGGAGGAGAGGGAGGAGAGAGAGAGAGAGAGAGAGAGAGAGAGAGAGAAGGGTGTGGAAGAGAGAGGGATTGAGGCGATGAGACAGAGGGAGAGGGGGAGGGGGAGAGTAGACGAGGGGCGGGGAGACAGAGACGAATGGAGGGAACAAATAGAAAGAAAGATTAAAAGAGGAATGATTACATCATTGTATTTAATAGTTCTTGGAAAAAATGATGACAAAGGGTTGAACAGAACAGGAGAGGCAAAGGAAAGGACACAAATTAAAGGAGAGGGATGAAGAGAAATGGGGGACAAGTGCAAATTAAAATTAAAAGACAACAAGTTTTAAAGATGTACTTACCAAAATGTTCTCATACACTCATCACATGCTGTGTAAACTTGTTCTGCGTTCAAAGAAATAAGAAACCGAAACAAAAATTACACACATTACCAAGAATCTGTATATTCCACATAAACTACTTTCAGAGAATGATTATAAGCATGTACATGAAGCAGCCAAAACCATTATATTAATTCATGTACTTTTGAAATTAATATAAATGTTAAAAGAAACAACAACAAAATAGCTTTCTCACTCTGACCCCCCCCCCCCTTTCTCTCTCTCTCTCTCTCTCTCTCTTTCTCTCTCTCTCTCTTTCTCTTTCTCTTTCTCTCTCTTTCGAACATATACCTTACAGTACATAATTAATATCTCTTAATTCCCATTCCCTTCCAAAAGCGCAGAGCATCAATTTCCATATCACTAACATTCCAGCAGATAGATTACAAGCTATTAAAACAGTTGGGTTTCTAACGAGACGCAAGGGTGTGGCAGTTAATTCAGGGTGTGGCAACTTTGTAAATGACGCTAATTGAGACAAATGTTCAGCACTCTGTTCTTGGCATTTCATGCCTGGGTTAATAACAGTCTTGTCTCCTACATGTACATGTACAGACAGTATCCAAGACGGTTTATGATCGCGTTTGTTATGAATTACAGATTCCCAGACTATTGATGTCTCTTGAGTGTAGAATCGGTTTCCGTCCCCTGGAGCTGCTAGTAACTATTAATTGAAGCTAATCTTGACCTCTGTCGCTGCATTTCAAGCAAAACAGACAAATATAATTCTGAAGCATTTATCATGAGGATTGTTTAGAGTCACTTTGGACAAGCAAAATATAATCAAATGAATAAAAACCTGCTGAAATATCACATTCCTTTCATTATAACATAAATTTGCACATATGGTACTACAAGTTATATACAGTATACATGTATGTAGGACTACGTGTAACAATTTGATTTCCTTATCAAAAATTTCTTGCTCATTTCTCAGCACTCCCAGTATACATTTTTTACCAAAAATCGTCTGGCAGATATCATTAATACGTAATCTTAAATATTTGGTGACATTTTATCTTGACCTGTAAGAAATTATTTCCTGTCATTATTTATAGAACTCATAGATTGCCTTTAATGTTGCAAGATATAGGGCATGTACATAGCATGTAGCAGGTCATGCATGCACAGAAGTGTAGGATGGTGCAGTATACAATAATATATAATGTAGCACAGAGAAAATGATCACACTACAGGGACCAATCGTCTGTTTCGAGCCAGGAGTATTATTCATATATATACCAACCACCAAATAAAATATTGTGCTCTGTTTATTAGTAATTTCATGTTTAGTAATACTATAATTATTACAGTTTTAAATACATTTTGCAAACATAAAAGCGGCTTGTGAGTAGACTACTTAACGCACCAGTACCGCACACCCTCGCTTAAAATAGTGCCCAAGTCTGACGTGCGCAGTTTTATGTAATTAGGCACTACATTATGCACTACAGTAGATATATATCTGTAAAATATTGATGAACTATTATGGTGCCACCAAGTTCACAACATGTATTAAAAACAACACTTCATGAGACAACATTTCTTATATTGAACCTCTTTTATTTCTCCATCTTGATCATGAATATTATTCAATGATTCTGAACGTAAGGATGCATCAACCAAATTTGAATTTAAAAAAAAAGGAAATACAGGCTTGCCACTTTTCATTGTTAAAAAACTATCAATTCAAAACCACTCCTGTCAGTGAAGGCGTTCAACTGTATTTGAAGTTGTTCTATAATCCCGGTGTCAATCACATGACCTCCCAGTCAAGTCAGGTAAATTTAATCGAATTTAATGGGTGGTTAGGTCAGTCCTCGGAAAGGTTACTTTTGGACAAGAACTCAGACCTTGATCAACGAACTGACCCATATATACTGCAGTAAACAATGTCCCTAAAGACTGAAATATTGACAATATGGACGAGGTGAAGGTTGACAGTTGAGGAGTTTTCTCTTTTTATGCCATTCTTCTTCTGGTCCCCCCCCCCCCCCCCCCCCGCCTTTCTTTACCTCCCTCTTTCTCATTCTTGCTCTCTCTATCTGTATCTCTCTCTTTCATTCTTTCTCTCTCCTTCATTCCTCTTTTCAACTATCTTTACCTCTTTATGTATCTTTTACAATATCTAATTTCACTGTTTATGTACTTTCCTGAATATACATTTCTGCATTTCGCTCTCTCTGGGTTTTTTTCTTCTCTTTGTTGTTTAATATATATCGGGTTCTGATAATGATGCAAATTAAAGACGGGGAAGCGAAATAATCATACCTGCAAATGAATGTCATAGATAATGTACCTGTATACTTTTTATATGGTCGCAGGGTAATAATTGTGCATGTAAAAGACAATGTAATAATGTCCCCAATATCATGTGTATAATTATGTGCATGCTTATCTATGTTGATGGTTTACAGTGAAGGACTACTGACATACACCGTACCGTACATGTACATCATTAGCCATGTGTGTATAGTTGCTTAAATTGTAAAGGACCAAACTCCAGACAATTCATATCATGAAAAACAATTTAAAATTACCTTTCGTGACCATTTCTCTTCAAATACATGTTTTCGTCCCCAAGTCAAGATAAATTTAAAGTCTGTAGTAGTCAAATGAGTGCCCTATCATGAAAGATCAACCTTTAGTAATAATAATAATAAAAACGGTGCTTATAAATCGCTTTTACCAAAGTCTCTAAGCGCTTTAAAGTACCAATCACCAATCCTGTTTTGCTCTTGATGTAAGGGCTTCCATGTGGCTATAATGATTATACTCGATTCAAAATTTGAACTTCAAATGCTACTTCTACAAAAAGATATACCAGTACTGCAATTGTAATACATTCTAAATTAATAGTAAAGGTCTTGTTGAGTAGACTAGTTTAACACACACCTTACACACAGAACCCAAGTCCAATTTGGGTTCCATGGAATTATATACACTTTCAGATTTAGCGTTATCCATTATTTCTTTATACTCCTTAACTATTTACGTGTACAACGACAGGAATCCTTCCTGGGGTGGGAAGTAGGGTGTGAGGCCAACACCGCCAAAAATTTACATACAATCACCAACCATCGAACTGTGCCTTGGTGTGGTTTTGGAGTTCTACAAAATCGCTCCTCCATGACTAATATCAACTTTTAACCACAAAAATGGCATCCTCAGGTGAAAATTCCTCTAAATTGTCATTACTGATATTTTCAGGAATTTGTTGTCGTTGAATAGTTGGTGTACCAAGTACCAACAACAACAAATAAGAGTCCTACAGCAAAAATCCATCAAAATCTTAACCGTTTTTTAATTTTTTTTATGAGGTTCTAAAATTTCAGTGTATGTTAACCATATATTGTAAGAGCTGTCATGTTTTCTGGTAATAACAAACATTTCTGGTACTAATAAATATGAAACCTACAAACTAAAATGCTATCTGCCATTGAATAAAATGTATAGCAGTATAACATTAGTATGCATGTACAGTATTTCACTTTTGGTTGTGCATTTGGTTTTCGGAATATGATTTAAAAGTAAACAGACAATGTTTGTTGTTGCATATCAACGTCACATTTATTTCAAGAGATTAAAATGCCACACTAACCGATATAATCTAAACATGATTTTATCTTCTCAACTCAATTACCGGTAGTGTACTAACAACTATTTTTAATCCTCATTTTGATGGCAAGTCGGCATCAAATGTTAATGTATGCAATAGGGTGCTTTTTGTAGGCCAATATGTACTATATGATGCGCTTTTATTCATTCCATACGTTGCATGCTGGGTGAAAGTGCTAATTAGTGCGAATTATTTACCAATCAAAGCCTACAATCTCACACACAGGTACATTTGCATGTACAGTATCGCTCAAAAAAGGATCATACATACATACAGCGGAACCTCACTAAAAGAGATACTGTTATTTTGCCCCAATTGTTTTATTGTTTTTTTATTGGTCCTCTGATCAATCGCAAGTTTGCAATCTCCTATCTCTTATGGACATAGTTGGTATTGATATATATTGTCATACCTCTGAATGCTTTTGTATTATTTACAATTGCAAATGTATTAATGATCGTAATCTAGTGTTTACTACCGTGATGGTCATGATAATACTATGTACACTGTTGAAACATACAGAAATAGATAAAGAAAGAAAGAAAGTTCATTGACCCCAAGAAAGTTTGGTTCTACTTTTAATACTAGCTTTATCTTGTTAACGCTACTTGACATATAAAGTAACATTCTCTTTTACATGTAGGTGTTCTGACTCCCTACTACACTGTACATGTACGAAAATAAATTCATGTTCGGTCACAATATCATGTTGAACAATGTTAATGTTACTTTGATGTACTGGTCCATTTCCTTTAAAACAACACAAAAGACATTTAAACATACATGTACATGTACCATATATGAGAAAATAATGGATTTCCTTTTCTCTGTCTTCTTTTTGTTGCCCCCTCCCTAATACATACTGGTAATTAAATGGACATACATGATACATGTATTGTATATCATGTTTGGAGCCAGGAGGGTGATATGCTTTAACACCTGTAGAGGTTACAGATAAAGGTGAGTTCTGGTCATGCGATTGCATTGTGAAAGAAAAGGTGTGGAATGGATCAGAAAAAGTTGATCCTGTAGCATGTAAGTATTGGTGTGTACTGCAACTTCTGCAAGGTTCTGGAGTCATCAAAATCATAATAAATTTGGCCCAGTCTTGGTAAAGTAACAAGCACTGTACACAGAAAGATGTATATGGGACTACACAAATGGTGTCGGGGCTACTACATGTACACCTTGATTTCCTTATCTTTCTATGCTCATTACTCAGCCAGTATATATTTTCTTCCAAAATTGTTTGGCACATGTCATTTATTTGTTGTCCTGAACGTTCAGTGTAAGTTTCATTTGATTCTGTGAGAATTAATTTTCTTTTTTACCAGAACTAAAGTTTATCTTCATCTCCTTCCCACTCCGAACAGATGACATGTAAACAAACATCATACATCATATACGCATCCATATTATATTACATGATATTGTCTGTTTGTAGCCAGAAGGGTCATAAATCTGTGTCAAAGCATAATGCCCTTCTGTACATGAAGAATTAACGTTCTTCTGGCTCCAAACCATGGAAAAAATACACGGGGGCTTGGGGCAAATGAGCCCCCGAAATGCCCAAAAGAGCCCCCGAAAGTCTTAAAAGAGCCCCCAAATTTTGATAGAGTTCAATGCAAAACAAATTAAAGAGTGTTATTTTCATGCAAGCAAGCTTGAAAAGTAGCCCCCAAAATTTTTAAAGTAATTTTTTCCCTGCTCCAAACAGACGCTATAAAAGAATGATATATACCAGTTCCATAACTAGCATTTGAAAAAAATCAATATAATCATTGTTTACAATAAATACAGCATACCATCTGGCACCTTTTCTGCTACGACCCAGAAGTGTGTCTTACACACCTCTTACAATGGGACACGCCCTTTACAATGTTACAGTGAAAAAATACACGGGGGCTCGGGTGAATTAGCCCCCGAAATGCCCAAAATAGCCCCCAAAAATCAGAAAAGAGTCCCTGTAAATTTGCATAGAGTTCAATGCAAAACAAATTTTTGAATGTTATTTTCATGCAGGCAAGCTTGAAAAGTAGCCCCAGAAAAATAAATATTAATTTTTTTCCCTGCTTAGGCCTAACTCTGGGCCTAAACGATAAGAGATGAAACTCCTCTGGCTCCAAGCAGATGAAATTTTTTTATTTTGTATCCATAATTATTTGCAACCAGGAATCATACATGTAATATGTACCGGTAGCCTACATACATGTACATCTGTAGGCCTTTAGTCCCTAATTATTACATTATTCAAGCTTAAAGATAAAGACCAGTTATGGTCATGCAATTGCATTGTTAAAGAAACTTTGTGAAAGAAACTTTGTGGAATTGATCAGAAAAGGTTGATAATCTAGCACATACATGTAAGTATTGGTGTGTACTGCAAGGTTCTGGAATTAATCAAAATTTGGCCCAGTCTTGGTAAAGTTACAAGCACTGTACACCGAAAGATGTATATGGGACTACGTGACACATGCGTTATATCTATCAGGTCCAAATAGATATAATATTTTACCAAATATATCAATTAGTACATGTAGGCGGTTTCTCGGCAAAATGTGTATCATTGCGTATTTAGTCAAAACATATTCTTTCACATGATTGGTTATAAAAGCTTCCATTTCATTTTTTTGAGAGGGAGGCGTTTCAAAAACTGGTCTTTACCGTTAATGCTCGACCAAGCATTCACTTCAAAATCTCTACAAACTACATCATGTGTGACACAATACCTTTATATTCTGTCTTAACAGTACAGCAGTAGGCTTCCATTGCAATCATCTTCCCTTGAAAACAAGGCCATACAACCCTAGGTGCTCTCCTTTGTATACACATCTCCCCTGCAGTGCCGATCTGGTGATCTAATTTGGGTTTCTCTCGGAAAAACCAGCAGGGATGTGATGCTGTGGGACTCTGTTTCTTAGATCCATGATGATCATACCAATATTATTATAATTATATGTCAAATTCTGTTAGTGGCAACTTTGAAGTGGGGTCCTTATAGTTACTAATTATAGAGTCTATATTCCTGCTCTAATTTTGATAGATTTGATGAACAGGCCAATATAATTCCAATTGTAGTTCTTGTATTTCTTTTATTATTTTTTTATTAATTGATTGATTGATTTTTATCATTTTTTTATTATTGTTTTTATTATTGATTTATTTTGTATCTTTTAATTATTGTGAAATTGAGTGAAGCCCCATTTTTGTTTACAGAAGAACATCATACAACTTATATCTTTAAAATAATTTTGTTCATTATTGATCATTGGTTATACACATGTACTGGTATAAACAAAAGAACTGCATGTACCATGTATAAGCGCTTCCAATCTATACAAGCGAACCATAAAACAAAATATAATCTTAGTTTCCCTTTCCATTCAAGTACATTCCATAACCAGCCACAATAACAAATTAAAGGTTCTCTTTTATATTCATTATATAATAATACTCTTTTATAAAATGTACTGCAATACACATGCATGCCAGGCACATATTCCTCGCAGAAACAATGCAAAAGCTTCATTTGTCATTATGTATACATCATGTACTAGTAAAGGGCCATGGAAGACTTGCATTGAATGGGTGCTTTCAAGCATGTCCCCTTGTATTCACACAAAATAGGCTCAATTTAACAATTCCTTAAAGTGATCAATCTTAGTTCAAACATACCACAGCAGAATTATTTGATATTATGGCCTTGAAAATAACCATAAACGAACCGAGTTCTGTTCGATTCGACTCAATACATAAACACACCGCGCAAGCAAGTAGGGGAACGGGGAATTACTATAGTGTTCTACACACTGATTCCATTTATGCAGCCGGTGTATACAATAAGGGCTGCGGCCGCACCCGTTTCTCGCTATGCATACGCCCTACAGCTGCAAGTCGTGCGGTGTGTGTATGTTAGCGTTATATTCAAGCTGGCATTACACGGGCAAGGCTTGGGTTGGGCACGTACGACGAAGGGCTTGGCATGCGAAACACCGTCATCATATCCCTCAAAATCAAACAACGACAAAAAACACAGATAAAACTACCCATACAACTCACCATCTTCGTTGCATTTGGTGTAAGCACAGTACTTATTTCTCCCGATCACGTCCGCCCCCTGATCTCGCCTCTTTTCTTCTGCCGGGAGAATAGGGCGTAGTTTTTTCAGCGAGGTTTCCACGGAGCTAGAAGGTACGCACTCCATGATTGTATGTACAGTATTATTATTTCTTATCGAGAGATCCGTGCAGGCTTTTCGCGTTTGACAGTCGCCCACAATATGAGCTGCCACACCCTCTAAGAGCATCCGGGTTCTTGACTACAGGGAACCTCCCCGAGGTCAGACAGCTTTAATATCACCGCACCCTCTGAAAAGGGGGTAGGTCTGGGTATAATATATGTTCATTTGATAACATAATACTCTAAAGGTTTTTTGTTAATACGTTACACAACACCGCGTTTGATAATTTCTCGCACAGCTTAAATATTTACAATATTATGTAGGACATAATCCATGACTCGGACGATTAGCCTACATAACTGGTAAGGGCGGGGCGGGTGGGGTGGGGTGGGGCGGGTGGGGTTGGAATAAGAAAGGGTACGCGTGTATAGTGCCTGAACATGCCAACAGTCCTGAGAAATGTCTGAAGCAGAAATATGCTCGTTGCTCGTCATATATCACTCAGCAGCATAACATTGAGCTATAATTAATCAATATTGTATTCAATTTCATATCTAAATTTCTTATCTAACTTGATAAAGAATCTTGCAAATGCTTAGGATAAGAGATAGCGAGAGAGTTGAAGGATAAGAATCTCAGAAAGACAGAGACAGGACCCCTCCCCCCCCCCCCCCGTTTTCTCTATCACGCTCTCTCTCTCTCTCTCTCTCTCTCTCTCTCTCTCTCTCTCTCTCTCTCTCTCTCTATCTCTTTGAGGCAGATTGAGGCAGGCTGTATGATCATTGCCATAAAATTAATGCACGTCACTCTTCATCCGACGAGGAATAAAATAGTTTGGAATATAAGCCAACTTGCATGAAAGTATTTAAAAGGTCAAGATATAGTGTACACAAACACCCACCTCGAACCTGACATTTACATTTTCTAAACGGGTTCTCATTTCCCTTTAATTCAGTTAAATAAAATCACTTGGAAGTGAAAGACCGCATGTATATTGTTTCGTTCGTCAATTTTTCTAATGATCAGCTATTCTATTTAATGCCCCACTGAGGCATTATCAGAGAGGCGAAATGTAGGCTTATAATTAAGCTGGCGATACTGATGGGGGCATATACCTCCTGTGGCCCCTTGTAGCTACACCACAGGCAAAGAATAATTTCCCTAAAATTTCAAGCCCAATTTGCTACCAAAAGTACTATTTCTTCGCTTAATTAATCCCTTATCCGGAATTGCAAACAAGGGGAGGGGTGGGGTTGCATACGCCGCCCTATAAATTACTGAATATGCCACAGATAGAAATCAGCAAAGTTGAAGCGGGAAGTCGGATATTGCGGGTCATACAATCAATGTTCACCGGAATCAGACACACAGGGTGTAAAGGCTAAGGGGCGTTGCCTCAGCATTGAGGCATATAGTGTGATAATTGAGGGCGTGATCCAGGGTAGGGTAGTATTATAGTGGCACCCTCCCCCCCCCCCCGAATATGATATACAATTATAACAAGTTAAAAAGAAAGCAAAGCAACAAACAAATAAACTAAACGCAGCAAAGACGATCACTGTAATTATTTTTAAATGTTATTCTGTTATTGATCGTGAAAACATGAATTCAAATTCAAGTCAACTCAAATCAAAGAAAATTAGTGCTGTAATTGTAAGGGGCGTTTCCGCATCATTGCAAATGGGTTTATGGATGTCGAATAACGTTTGCGGTTAACATTCCAACCGGCAAAACAGCAATTTTTTCTGACAAAAAGGGTTCCTAGAACGAATGATATCCGATAATTATGAATCGTCGACAGAAATTTCGAATACTTATAGGCAGTAGGGGTAACGCCCCTTGTATTATAGTGATGTGCCTTTATAGTGGCTAAGGCGCTCGACTAAAATAAATTTGGAGGAAGTAAGCTTCATAATCTTGACAAATCATTGGGATGAATGTTATGAAGAAGGCAAGAGATGAGAAATTATTTCTCATCATGCCTTCTTCATAATGGTATTATTACAAGAATAATAACATTTAGAAAAAGAGGAAATCAAGAAAACAGTTGCCCGGAACGAAATAAGGGATATTTTGCCCTCACGGTTCCCCCACTCATTGTTTCTATTTTTAGAGAAATTCATCTTTTTGAACTAACTAGGTATCCCAAAAATAGGAAGAGAGAGAGAGGGAGAGTAAGAAACAGACAGACAGACAGACAGACAGACAGACAGCGAGAGAGAGAGGGAGAGAGAGAGAGAGAGAGAGAGAGGAGACGATGTGGTTACCGAGTTGGCGATGGACAATGAGTCAAGATAATCAAAACTTCGGACATCACACGCCAGAATTATTTTGAATCACTTATTTGAAGGAAGTGCGCGAATTTGTTTACTTTCCAACACTTATTATCAGCGCTCGTAAGTTGAACCCAACCTGAATAAATACGATTAAAATCACTATTACACAACAGTAACAATAAATGGGGCGTAAACAACAATAGGAATGATATTATGTCTAAATTGGAACCCACACACATCAACTGGTTTAACAAGTCATTGCCAGTCGACATGCTCTGATTTCTACGGTTCATTTAATATTCCCATTAACATGATCAATGTGGTCTTTTTCACGATAAATTTATTAATGAAAAACAACACATTTCTCGCTGCTCGTGGCCCCAATGAAAAAAATCTATTCTAGTGGGAATGTTTATGGTTTTAAGAAATTAGGTCTCCTCAGTAATCATCACCTGCAACCGAATCAGAGAAAAAGAGGGGGAGAGAGAGAGAGTGAGAGAGAGAGAGAGAGAGAGAGAGGATGGAACTAAAGTAGACAGAAAGGATAAAAGAGCGTTAAGAGCACCCCCCCCCCCACATTTAAACTCCTTTATGTCCATATAATTTAGGCTATGATCATTTTGTGTCCTCTAAACAATTTATCTTTAGATTAATATTAATCATCTATGTAAAGAGATCATCTATTACTCTGCTAAATGCATGTTTAATTGAAGCATATAATATACATATTTATATTTATAATAATTAAAACAGTTGAAATTAAAATCTCTAAGAGTTCAATTCTTCGCTATTACCAGATTCAATTTATTTTGTCAGATAGTGAATTATTCATTCAACTAATTATTATCTATTTATTTATTTATTTATTTATTTGCTTCAGTGCTTTATAAAACAAGGACATCACATAATAAAAAGCGATGTCGATCATTATAAAATATGTGCGTAACACTTTTCACACAACAATAATCCAATTCCAAATTTTCATAATTATGTTTGTTGGGAGGATACTAATTCATTCAAGTCAATTCTACTTCACCTAGTTCCTGGTTTGCAAGGACTATTTTTCATCTCGTTGAAATGCATTTTCTTATCCATTTTGGCTACGCAAAAACTGCAGTCCGTGTGAATCCATTGATGCCCGATCGCATTATTTTGTTCGAAACAACGTCCAACCTGTCAAAATACAACATCGAAACTACGATGTATAGGGAAGGCGGGAAAACGAGAGCAAAGTACCTTCCCCGCTCCACCCCACCACATTTTGGGTCAAGTACGTATAAACGGTATTGTTATTAACACAATATGCATCGATTCGTACGAAAATACAGTGCCTTTCAGATACTGTATAAGGCAATGAACCATGTAGTTTGTCTGAAAAGCGTACTTTTCTCACATTTTGGTGAAAGAAAAAAAAAGATACATGATTTATACACAAAGCTGGTGGGAAGGGGTAAGTTCATTCTTATGGAAACACGACAGAGGAGGTGGAAAAAGTACACCCTTCTAAACAGGAAAGTCAGAAAAGAAACATGTTTAAGGTCGGAAAGGTGTGGTATTATTCGAATGATACAATATTTCAAATGTTTCATTTATTTTAAGGAGACTGTGAAGTAGATGAATAATTTCCGAACATTACTATTATAATTATTATTATTATTCTATATTATTATCATTATTATAGTGGTATTCATCATCATCATCATTATCATTTAAGAAACGAAAGATAATATTATTATAACCTCTCTCATATAATATATATAATTTCTTCCAAAACCATGCAAGGCAGTGGCGGATCTAGGAATGGGACAGAGATAGGGGCAGAACTAAGTGTCAGCATTAACAAGTACTGTACTGACTCTACCAAAATATTGAAAACAGAGAAAGAAAGAAACAAATAACAATCGCAGGTATGGTCTCCTCCCTCCCCGTTATTCGGCTACGAGAAATGTTAAAACGGATGACATTTGGGTGTGACAGAAAGGGGGTGAAGCCCTTCAAGTTCGTTGCCCTTTGTTGGTTTTAACGTCACTGTCTTCCTAACTGATTGTGAATTCACAGATTTGTACTGAGATAAGAATTGGTCATTCACATCGATATCCATCACGATAAGAAATATTAATTTTCTCGACCTAATGTTGTGGGACCGTACGTGTTATTCATAAAGCATTCCGAGAAAAAATTATGGAAGTCGTACAATTTTTGACGGTTTTTAATAAATGGATATACAGAATAAAATGTTCTCAAATTGTATATTCACAGAAAGGAGGAGGGTGTGTGTTCATTTGTGTGGAAGATAGAAAGAAGGGCAAAGGGAATATGAAGACAGGGAGGTATGAATGAAGAAGAGAGAGAGAAAAAGAGAGAGAGAGATCGAGAGAGAGAGAGAGAGAGATAGAAAGAGAGAGAGAGAAAGGGAGAGAGAGAGAAAGAGAGAGAGAGAGATATTTCGAGAGAGAGAGAGGGAGAGAAAGGGGGATGGGAGATGAATAAATGAAGAAGAGGAGAACGAGAAGAAATTAAGAAATATCTGGCTACCCCTCCAGCAAAACTCCCCAATTCAAAACTATTCTCTCTTCTTAATTGACCCTTTGTTTATTAAAGAGTTCATTCCCTCCGAGTTTTGTTGATGTTATTGTTATTTTTCGTTTGTGTGTTTACCGATGCACGTTGCTGTCTGAATGTATAAACCTACAGTAAATATCAGTTTAATGATTTTGTTTATAACTATATCAATGAAAGCTGAATATTTCTGCGTCTCAATTTTTAAACGTATATAGGCCTAACCTTTACAAAGGCTGTTTATATTATCATTACACCTCTCCAATAGCTATATTTGCTTAAAAGAAACAGATCACTTAAAAGTAAATGACCGTCGTTTAAAACTTTATTTCGTGTGCAGGAAACTGAGCTACTTTTATAAACATTTGAAGCAAATTTTATATCCATAATTTATGATTGATTTTTTTCCCATTAAAAAATTAAAAAATAGATAAATACTGGATAGGTTTTCGAGGGATGATGATTAGAAATAATTGTTTTCATACCTGTGACCTCACATTTTTGTACCTATCATTATGAAATTATTTAAATTCCCATTTATAGATGAGTGCTTTATTGCCATTAGCGAATATTATAATCACTTTGCAAAACGCCCCCCTCATAAAGTAAAGGGGCGGTGCCCATATAGGCACTGGCCATGAAGAGGTAGGTCTGACTTATGTGTTTGATGATTATGTTTAAATTCCATCAATAATTGGAACGGATATAGTCTATTTTATTTACATTTTCGCTTTTTATTTAGAAAAAGGACCATCTTAAAGGCATCTTAAAGGCAACTATCCCTTAATATAAACTTTGTTGACTTTTGAAGGATTTAGAACACAAGATGTTTAACTAACTTAGTTTTGTGTCTTATAAAAGCGGTTCTGTTATACTGACACGATGTCAAAAATAAACATCTATATCCCAATTTTTCTTTGTATGTTATTATATTTATATCTAGGCCTATATTTTATTTTGTTAGTTTGTTTTTAAGTTTTAACTTTCTGGACCTTTTCTTGTCCTGAATCTGGCCGATTAAATTTAACTACGTAAATCCTCCTCTTTACCCGTCCGAAGCAAGCCAAATATGGCTTGGTTCACGAATTCTACCAGGGCAGTTTGTCGCAACATAGCGTATATCATTTTGTTTTGTAGTTGCCCAACAAAACAGTATTCGCCATATTGTAAAGAACTAGAAATGAGTTGGCCAAACTCTGAATGAAGATGGCTCTGATTCGTACATCCAACTCCGGATTTGTTCTTTCTCCCGGGCTTACAAATTCGGGGATCAAGCCATATTTTATTTGGCTTGCAGCAGGTTAGGGGATCGAGATTGAGATCAGTGCCCTCCGACCCCCAACAAAAAAGACTAACTGATAACAATGTGATAGTCTATGATCTGCTTGTCATTGAATTATATGATTTAAGCCTAAAGCATATAAAGAAACAGAGAAAGATTCTAAACGATTTAATTCACCTTTTTTAAAAGTTACGCACTGAACCACTATCATAGTGGTTCAGTGCGTAACTTTTACATAATGTAGTTTTAGAGTTCAATGAAGTTATGTTTTGCTAAATTGATAGTGCGCCCTCTTTTACATTCACATAGCACTGATTAGCAACAACCGCATACAGGCTAGTTTGTATATATCTTTAATAATTGAAGACTCCTAAACAATGTGATATATCAAATACATGTTGATTTTTAGTCGTAGCACACTGTTATCGGTTTTCGTTATCCGCTGGCGGGGACTGGGCCTTAGTTTTTAATTAATAATGTTTTCAATATCATTCTAAGATAATACTCTGTTCTAGCTTTCGCTCAAATCTCGCCATGTATTGTCATAATTATAATTATGTAGGCCTATAGTACCATTTCTATTTTTACAGCTCAGTTATATGCCAGCTATATCAAGCAATTCGTTAATGAATGTTTCCAAACTCTGTACACTAAATTCCTTTTCTTTCCCATTCTTCGTCTTTTCTGTTCTGTCGTTCTTTTTTGTTTTGTTAGTATCGATCTTTAAGTCTACGCTTTTAGCCAGGATTTACGCCTTTAATCTTCCTTGCTTAAAAACTGTTTAAAAGACTGTTTATGTCATTATTTATGTACAAATTTATCCATTTATTATTTTTCTAATAAGAGGAAAAGATATATAAGAAAATGAAATTTTACTTTCAAAAGAATACTTTGAATTGAATAGATAGAGGGCAGTATTTATATTTCTGAAAGTGGGTTTCATGTTATACTGAAATAATTTGACAAGAAAATAGTATAAAGATGAAAAAGAAAGAAAGTGAGAAAGATACAAGGGAAGTATGGGCAAAATAATTTTTAAAGTAACATATCAACCGTAACTAAATGAAAACACTGCTGGTGTATTTTCATGTGTACTAACATTGTTTTATTGTGCAGTATACATGCGATGTCAATAGTATACGGAAATGGTTGTTTTGATGAAAAATTACAAAGAAAAAATCTCTCTGGCATGAGAGAGAGAGGCAGTGAGAGGGAGAGAGAGAGAGAGAGAGAGAGAGAGAGAGAGAGAGAGAGAGAGGGAGGGAGGGAGATGGAGAGAGAGGGAGAGAGAGAGGGGAGGGAGAGAGAGAGAGAGAGAGAGAGAGAGAGAGAGAGAGAGAGAGAGAGAGAGAGCGAGAGAGAGAGAGACAGCCGGAGAGCTGAGTGAGATATCGATCCATCGAGATGATGGAGGAGTCTTTGTAATAATAATGATAATCATACAAATCGGTACTTATAAAGCGGTTACCACTAAAGTCTCTAAGCCATAACAAACAAAATACAATGATAAACAATTACATATTAATCAAAACACAAATAAACATACAAATTACAATACATATGAAATATACATCAATGTGAACAGAGTAAGTTAATCATCAAAAGCAATTTTGAATAAATGTGTCTTAAGACAAGCTGACAGTCTGACTCGGTATTGCATACATGACTGTGTAGGATGGTGTAGGATATATATTTGTAACTCTTGCGAGAAAAATAAATAAACGTAAGTTGTAAAGTAAATAAAAAGAAACGAATATGAAACAAATATAATGCCACAACTAAGATCAAGTAATACTGACTACTAAAAATATAATTGCGATTATACCAGAAGTCTACGAAAATAGGAACAAAAAGACATTTTATGTGCCGGTGATTTACAAATGCCCTATGTCGGCCTCATGCTTTGTAAATCCGATACAAAAAGATGTTATTGTTTTATTTAGATAAAGAATATCTATCATCGTTTTAATGAATGATTATGTACTCAATCTAGTATTTGAAAACATACTCTGTATACGAATAAAGGTATGTGCATATATATTTATATAATATGTAATTATGTATTCACAATATGTAATATATACATTTTTTTCTCTTAAACATTAAAAACGTTTTTTTAATTCTTTGAGAATTCTTCTCCCATTACCAGGACCCAAGGTTATCTTTATTATATCGATGATATTTTCTTAGCACAGTTACATCATAATGTGCGACAAATAGTTGAACATAAATGCAAGAAATGTATAAACAGTAAAATAATATACGTGACTTAAAATGATTTTCTTATACATTTACCGATTTTTTGTAATATAACTATTAATCTAGGCCATATCCTTGTCCGACGATATGCCATCGTTCGTAATATTGAAGTCATTGAGCAGACAAGCGGACTCTGTATTGATATAGCGATCTTCACTGTCCGTCCGTGGTCTATGAACCGAAGTCGCACCCGCGCTCGTCGACGACTTTTCAACCGACGGCAAGTCCGTCAACGACAGCGAAAAATCGCGGAAGGTATGCAGGAGAAAGATCCCCACTATGATGACGCCGAAACCATCGAGGACAGCGATGATGTCGGTGGCCGTCATCGCACGCCAGTCTTCGAAGAGGAGTGACGACGCGATGAGGACACTAGCGGTGAAGAAGACGTAGTAGATGGGCGTGATGACGGCGGTGTTGAAGATGTCGAGGGATTTGTTGAGGAAGTGCATCTGGATGGTGATGAAGACAACCATGAGAAGGATCAGGATCCACGTTAAAGGATCAACGAAGGTGTTGGTGCCATCGAAGAGCTGGACGAACGCGATGCCGACGCCCTTGCTGGCCATGACGGTGAGGGAACCCATCAGGGAACAGACAAGGACGTAGACGAGGATGTTGGTGTGACCCCAGCGAGGTCCGATGGCGAAGACGAGGGCGAGACAGCTGGCTGCTACCAAGCAGACATAGATTACGAAGGCTGGGATTAAAGGGAAGAGAGAAAGGTAACAAAACAAGTAAGGTCGATTTACGCTATCTATCTTGCCAGACCCCCTCCCCCGCCTTCATAAACCGAATGCCAGGTTTCCAATTTTCTTATATTCTCCCTTTTTTTAATTTAGCAAGACGATCTACTGGACCTAGGTGCTTAGGTGAATGGCTCTTCTCTCGTCTTTGGGCATTCCAGCGCATTATCTCCTCAGATATAGACTTGAGCCATGATAATAGCATTTAAGCACCTATAAATAATTATTATTGGTAAATAGATACGACGCTGGCGCAAGTAAAGTGTATTATGTTATTATCAATACACTCAGCAGATAAAGTACTATGATGTTTTCTTGTATTTTCATGAGTATCAAACTTTTGTCATCAAATGATCGTGTGGCACGTTATTGTTATTATGATTACGATTATTATCATTTTTTCTTGGGGGGGGGGGTTAAAACTGCCTGTGCAGCCCACTCTTTGAAACCTATATCAACACCAAATAATGCCTTCTTAAGTGTGATTTGTGGGGAATGTGCCCTCTGACAAAATCCGGGATCCGCCTCTGATTCGTCGACCTCTCAGTCTTCTCTATACCTCTCTGATACCTCAGTCACACCTCTGAACCAACTCTATCTCTTTTTGGACATTAATTTTGGGGTCATGTAATTTCTGGATCGGCCCGTAGTCGGATTGTTGTCGGTCTGAAGTCGGTTTGTAATCGGTGTATAGTCGGTGTGTAGTCGTAGTGCTGCTGTTGTGTAGTCGATGTGGTCTCAGTTTGTAGTCGGTGCATGGTAGTCGGTGTGTAATCGGTCTGTTGTCTGCTGTCGGTCCCATCGGTGTAAATCGGGTATATCTTACATGGTGATCGTAATCTTGTCGCTAGCCAGCCTAGAGTATGGAAGGCCTCGTCGGCAGGTGTATGCAGGACGATTATGATAGACCCCATGATACAGAGGATACAGCCGAGCTTCCCAAGAAGGTTTAGGGTCTCGTTTAAAACGTATGATGATAGCACGGCTCTGAAACAAAATTGATAAATAAATGAAATGAAAGAAAGAAATGTTTCGATGAATAACTAAATGAATGAGTGATAAATAAATAGATAGATAGAAAGATAGATAAAGATATATATACATTTTTTAAAACCAATCAGCTGTTCCAAAACATGCAATTTTCCAATATGGGTTCTGTTGGAACCACGTTCCAATTCATAGCGTGCGACCCCCACCCCCCCCCCCCAGCGGGCCCTTAATGTTATTAAACTTTTATACCTAGGGCATAATCTTAATGCTAATTCCCCATTATAGCATGCATGAATTATCGTTGTATTAAATCTCTCCTTATTGTTAATTTCTCCATCATGACTTGACTTAACTTAAGCCCATGCCCTTATCCTCTGAAATAACCCCCCCCCCCCCCTCCCCTCTTTCCTGGGCTACCTCCCCAAACTTACGAGACAATGACGCTGAGGGCGCCCAACGGAGTGACAAGAGTGGCTGGAGCGAAGGCATAGGCCATGAAGTTACACAGTTCACCAAGTCCCACTTTGACGAAGAGAAATGAATTACAGGACAGATCGTTTAGACAAGTTGTAAAATAATATTAAAGTCGGAATGAAAAATAACAATAATGACTTCTGACTTTAAATCTTTCAAGCAAAGTCTTAAGATGACAAAGATCTTGGTATCAGAGAATGATAATGTACTTCTTTTCACAAATATACTGAACACGATATGTAACTAAAGGTTAATCTACTTACTAGTAGTTTAACATTTCACATTATTTTCAAATGTCAATGATAAAGTTCGAAAATTAAAAAACTACAAAACTGTAAAATGAGACACACCCAAAACACTTACATAATAAGAACCCCGCCCACCAGAGCCACTCCCTGAGGTAGGCGTGTCCTCCGTCACCTGTATAAGCGGGAAACAAAATCGAAATGTAATTAAGTGAATACTTAGATCTGACTCATTCGCATACATGTACGCGGTGCGCTTTATTCCAAGAACATTCAGGGATTCATGTCGTGATCTTGAGTTGAGAAATTAACTCAAGGGTAATATTTATATCCCCATGTGTGCATCCCATAGAAATCATGTGTGGATTACGTAATATCTAATTTTACTTGGTAATGGACAAGACTATTGAAAATGCCTTGTGTTGATCGATACCACGGAATTCTTTACTCAACACAGTATTTTGCACTATTCATTTCCCTCTCACTTTGATTTACCACTCTTAAAGACTGCGCACGTCGCGCGCTGACGTATTCATCTACGTCAGCAAATACCCCCCCCCCCCCCCCCAGCGTATACCACAACATGAATAATGCCGACTGCACATGAAGCGTCATATGCTGACGGAAGGCTGGGCGTCAGTAATCGGATTACTGATAGCACTGACATATAGGTATTCCATGTGCTGTAGCGGATGACGTGTTTGAATATGTTCGAACATGTTGCGCTGACTTTTTGACGGAACTCCATTAGGCCTATAAACAAAAGATGTTGTATTGCCCTTTGCGACCTTTTAAAAAAAAAAAAACCTTTTGTAGAGAAAAAAATATTAAAGCATTCGAAACTGAAAAAATATCAGCCCAAAGAGGGAGAATACAAAAAGTTATACAAAAAAATATATATATTTCCGACCGACCGACCCGTGTTTTGACACCTAAAGGGCAATACAACATCTTTTTTTAGGCCTTATTATGACGTTGACGTTGAGTCGAGTCATAATCACAAGAAGTCATAAGTGGATCCTAGTCAATCGAGAGGATCGACTCTCGAGTCCCTTGTCGGGTCGAGTCAAGGGAGAGAGAGGGGGGTGGCGAGGGGAGGAAGAGTGGGAGAGAGAGAGAGAGAGAGAGAGAGAGAGAGAGAGGGGGAGGGGGGATGTCGATTCCCGTGTCCCGAGGGGTCCCGAGTTCCGAATCAAGTCGACTAGTTTCTGATTCGAGATACTACAAGATTGAAACTTGACCAAACCGTCTCTATACCTGCCCTGACTGCATGCGCTGATATCTTGATCAAAGCTTGCTTCTTGATGACGAAGCTTGACCCGATAAACCCGCTTGAGCAGATGGCAAGGGTCAGACCAATGTAAAAATCTTCTGAAGTCATGGTTTCTTCACTAATGTCACAGGCCATGGTGCTGTTCGACGTTGACATAAAGGAGGGCGTGATGGTCGTCATGGACGTCGCCTGGGTCGAGATCGCCTGTTGAAGCTCATGCCATACTGCTCCGGTGATATTTTTGTGCGGTTCATCTACATTATGGTTTTGAAAGGAGAGACAATAAAACGTTTAAAGTATTGTTATGAAATATTTACATGACCAATACCTAACACGATCGCAAGGTATTTCGAAAAATCAACCTTTTAAGGTAATTCAATTCAATTAAAGATAATTATAGCCAATATATACCAGTATTTAAAACTGTAAAAATAATGCACTGTGGCGTTTATTTATACCGACCTGAATGATTAAACCGAATGCAACATGGCCCTAATTTTTAAAAGGTGGACAATTTGAAGTAAGATTCAACGAAATAGCATTTACCACCCCCCCCCCCCCGTTTCTTGTATTTCAAGAGTTTTGATCAAACTCACAATATAAACACCCTACCTACACACAAAATATTGACAAACTAATCACTTTCGAATAAGCCTTACCAGGTTCGAAAAAAATAAACATATTTTTGGGGGTAAATACTGGTATACCAGCATAAATCATGATAGCTATTAAGTCGCCTTATAATGTTTCAAGGATCTTCAATGTCATGTTCCACCAATCCACCATTATAATAATGTATACGACGTGCAGAATGATGTTCAAAAGCGTACATGCACGACAGGGCTAAATAGCCCACCAGACAGCCGATGAGACTGACAATGTGGTGCTGGTGGTGGTGGTTATTTTTTACCTGACTGCTAAGAAAGCATAAATGCTTGTAAGCGGTCTCGTGGACCTCATGACAATTTTATGGAAGGTGAACTAAACTGACAGCACACGAGATGGACAATAACGTCCGTGTTTTTTAATGTCATGGTTTTAGCACTGATCTGACAAGGACTGAGAAGAACCAGTACCCTTAAAGGGAATTAGTAACTTTACCTCGGATTTTAAACAAACTCTTGGATGTAGACCTTTAGGTTAATCAGGAATCAAGGAGTGAGTCTGCACGATTTGTTTGACTATAATCATTATGCAATATATGCGAAAAACGCCATTTTGTTTGTTATTGACATCACAGTTGGGGGCTTCACAGATAGAATAATGTTATCTAATTGTTAGAACATCTGGCTTGTCTGGATCTACGTCATATAGTTACTATATCAAAAGAATGTTCTCACTCGCGTCTGCTGAGAGCCAGAAGGGCGTTTTCAATCACACAGGCAAAACCGACACAAACCGAAAACAGACCAAACAAATACTTTCAAAAGAATGTTCACACTCGCGTCCGTTGAGAGACAAAAGGGCGTTAATATTTCAATCACACAGACAAAACCGACATAAACCGAAAACAGACCAAACAAAGACTTTCACAAGAATGTTCACACTCGCGTCTGCTGAGAGGCAGAAGGGCGTTAATATTTCAATCACACAGACAAAACCGACATAAACCGAAAACAGACCAAGCAAAGACTTTCACAAGAATGTTCACACTCGCGTCTGCTGAGAAGCAGAAGGGCGTTATTGAAATGGTGGTAAAGGTGGTGATGGTGTGGGAATTATTGATTATAGGAATGATACACGAGAGGAACTTTAACCCAGTCTGCTGAAAGGCATGCAACAGGATATTAAACCCTCTATTATCGTTTTTGTTTAAAGTTTGTTTTAATCATTGTATACAGAGTTAACACCTAAGTATAGTTTTATAAGGTTAGCGGCCTTATAGCTCTCAGTAGACGCTCATACCCAAATACATATTGTATAAAGTATACAGTGATTTAGCGCTGGAGCAAAGCATATTATATGCCTCCCCCGAATAGCAGATAGGACTGAGAGAGAGAGAGAGAGAGAGAGAGAGAGAGAGAGAGGGAGGGGGGGGGGGGGGGGGGGGGAGAGAGAGAGAGAGAGAGAGAGAGGGGGGGGGTAGATAATAAGTTCATCCAATAAGTCATCACCCCCCCCCCCCCCCCCCCGCCCTAAGACTAGACCCATACTGTCTTCATCAAATAATATAAGCAATATGAACTTTGCCTATACGACAAAACATTTTTTCTACAATATATTTCGTTTTAATAATCCAATCATTTAGATGCATTACCCATTTTTTACGATAAGAGCCCCTGCACAGACAATGGCCCTACTTTTATTCGCGATTTGAAGACCATTATACATTATAGTTATAACGTTCCATACCCTCTATTATATGCCCTGATGACTGAAAGGCATCAGTCATTATAATAACAAAATCTCGTACTGATCTATTATGTACGTCTTCACTCTCAAGTAATTAGATGATGAAAGGTAGAAAATACGATCTGAAGCCATATTATTATGATCAACAGTTGCTGTCGCAGATGTCCATGGAAATCGATAAAACAACGGAACCAATGTAAACGACTAAATGCCATGCTAATGACATACACGCTTTGTTTAGTTCTTTGTTATTAAAAAGAATCTATTTTTCTATTGCGTCATCCAAACATTTGATTTGATTTGATTTGATTTCTGTATTTTTACAAATATAATATAACTGAATAACAAAGAACATAAATGTAAGGTATAATACAACATACAAACAATAATTTCTTCATGTCAAAATATTTTTTTACATAATATAAATATGTACATAATAATAATAAAGAAACTTGATCCACTATTTTTCCTAAAAATTAAAGAAATACTGGGTAATTCAGATTTTCCTCTTTTATAAATCAATGCTTTAAAATTAATTTATTTTGGGGAAATTCTGGGTAATACGACAGCATATTGATGGGCCTCCCTAAATGGCTGGTATAGGCTTATGTTTCCTGCAAGAAATTTTAGATGATTTATAGACAAAACCATGTCTATTTCGTTACGCGTGAGATTTATTTATATGAAATATTCCTTCTTACCACTTTCTGCCACAGGTGACATGTCGGTATTCTCTTGCCTGCTCGTTCGATGGTCCACTAATGTTCCACTATACTTCTCTCTTGTTTACATACAATGAATGAGAGTGTAATAGTACTGGCATGCTCATCAGGAGAACTATATATTGACGAGTCAGCCTATATAATGAGCATGCGTGTATATATACAGCATCATGCCTGTAGAACATGCAGGCAGGCCAGGCACGGTGGTGCGAGCAAATAAGTTTAATAATGTTCTAAGGTTTCACCTCGATGCATTTTTATCTCAGACGAATATTATAATACTGCATTGTATATGTAGGCCTACTCAGTGAGAGAAAACGAAATAGTCAAACGCAGGCGCGTATGCAGGGGGGGGGGGGTGTTTTGGGTTAACCCCCCCCCTCATTTAAAAAAAAAATGAATACTCCTCACTCCTTACCCCCCCCCCCCCCCACCCCCCTCCCCTCCCCACTAAGCGAAATATCGGACGGCGCGATTTTCACATTTGCGGGGCCAACAAAAAAAAAAAAAATTGTTGCTCACTACCCAAAGGAATGATGAGTAGGAAGTTAGGAACATTTTTTTTTTTTTTTAATTGCATTATGTTTATTATCAAAGTAATTACACAGTAAATGGGTATTTTCTTTCGAATATGTCTGTCGTCCTGCAGTGATTTTGATTAGGCAACAGGATATTCCCGCTCTACAAATTCACGGATTTAAATAGATTTTCAATTTTTGATTAGAAAGGATTGAATCGGAATCGCATACCATTGAACACCAGCATATCCCAGTCCCCATGTCAGCCCCTTAGTCACAAAAAGTGTCCCGTCCTTTACTGGTCGAAAGTGAAATACTTCAGTTAAATACTGCATTTTATTGATAGTAATACATGTACGTCGTTCTTGGAATTACTTTTTTAAAATAAATTATTTTCTGTAAAAAAGACTTTCAAAAGGAATTTTACAAAGACCTAATCATGCCCTATTATGTTTCACTTTCCGACATAGATTTAGATCTATATGAGCTTATCAATTGTCACGTATTGTCATTATAAAATAATAAAATACACCAATTATTATCCCCAAATGTCAGAAATATCCTGTGTAGCCAATTTTTTTTTTTAAACACCCATTTTTCCTTCAAATTTACTCTTCTCAGTCACTTAACTTTGTTAAAAGTTTGAGGGCGCTTTAGAAATTACAGAAAGGCAAAACGTGATCGGGAGTCTAATATATTTTACGAGTTGAAATAGTCTCACAGCGAAGATGTTCAAAAAGTGAGTAAATTCGCATTACTTTTCTTTAGTATTCTTTCCCCCTTTTATCAATGTAATACTGTAATGATTGCAAATATGCAATATGTCTCCTAACATGCATTAGTTAGCTTGCTACGGCAATGGCCATTGCCCTATGGTAGATCTGGTATCTCAACGGAGCGACGGAGCATTCTGCCCCGGTTCTCTAGGCATAGAGCTCGGGCAATTTACGTCCAAATATCAGTGACCAATGCGATGGCAAAGGCATGAATGATGACTGCGTACCTATAAACACTTGACCAGGATTTTTTTTCATTCGTCTGTATTGCCTAGACCCTAGTTTCTAATTATTCATTTTGTTTTAAACTTTTAAATTGTAGGTCTAGACCTAAGTGTGCCAAATAAATCTCATCAAAATTCAACAACCTGACAAAATGTAATTTTCACAAAACGGACAAAGGGTGTCCATGTCATTATTAGTAGGGGCGCTGGTCTGAGAATAGGGATCGTCTGCATAAACGAAGATCATCTTCGTAAACGTGGACAGAGGCGTCCAATAAAGGATCTTCCGCATTTTAGTACTATTTTTTTTTTTTTACCATAGTCTAGACACAACTTGTGAATGTAACCCTATATTCCCTTTCTTCTCTCACAGGTTTGTTGCGAAAGAAAATGTGTCTGGCGTGACGCAGATGAAGTCCTCTGCCATTCGTGGGGTTCGAGCAAAGCTAATTGAAGATTATCCGGGATTAGAAGAATTTCAAGATGTAATTCTACCAAAGAAGGAGTCCTATAACCTTGTCAAATGGTAAATGAATATTTTATTAATAACTGCCTATTTCAATGTTTTCTCTAGTTTCATTCATTTGCAATGCATGAAAGGGGCTATGAATCATAAGTGAGTCTAAAGATTATCTTAAAATCAAACCCTAGAGAAATATTTCTAGCATAAATGTATTTAGAGAGAATATGTGCATTGCTTGTCTTGATCAACTGAATGTCACTGGAAGAAACGGAGCAGGCAATTGTACTGTGCCAAGGATCCTCATTTAGGCAAGTGTATGGCACAGGTTACCAACTGGTGTACATTGTATGTGGGCATACTGTCAACCTAAATCTGTCCAGTATAACGTCAATGATAATTTAGATAATCAATCAATTCACTTATTATGTAATTTACAGCATCTTCTTCCTGCAGACTGTCACATCTCTGCCTCAATATCATTGTTTCTCTTTCTATCCTTTCTGTCTTGTATCTCCTGTCTGTTTCTGTCTGTGTGTCTCTCCTTCATATTATTGTATGACTACTTATGTAAGAATTTTTTTTTGGGTGATTTTACTTTGTAAACTCCATGCAATTCAGCCCTTAGGCTACCATGGGGATTTTTCAATAAATACCATTTCAATTACAATAACAATTTGCTGCACATGGATGGCATCAGAGTTAGACAAAGCCCACATTTGCACGTCTGCAGTAGTTCTTCAATGTATACCAAAGCTATGTTTGTGATTCCATGCACCTGCCTCTTTCTTACAATATAATTTTCTTTGAACTTTATCTGATTTCCCCTGCAAAGCCATGAGAGGATAGAGATCATAGCAATCGGAGGGGAACCGGTTTTCTTCAGACAACGGGATGGACCCTACATGCCTACTTTGAGGTTATTACATAAATGTAAGTTTACCTGGGTTCAACAGCACAAAAAGCAAGATTAGGGGGGGGGGGTGTCCGGATTACTTAACAAAAATGAATCCACTACTTTTGCGTTTGGATTTTAAAAATATACTTCTGATGTATAATATTGTCTAACATAACTTTTAAAATGTTTATGAAATATTGTGTGTAAACTTCATCAAATTATCGTTTAAAATCACAAGTCCAGATACAAGACCTGTCAGGTCAAACAAAGTTTGGATATACTGTAATTATTTAAATTATATCATGATAATTAAATGCTTAACATATTTTTATGTTTTTAATGTTCCTTTAGCTTCTACTCATATTTTCTTATTTCGGCTTGATCTGTTCATTCTTGTGATTTACTCTGATGAGTCCAAGACGAATAGCTTTAGTATGTCTGTGGTCTTTGCTATTCTTTGGTTTCTAAGCCTATGATGAAATCATTTGCGTGAACACAATGAACATTGAAAAGAGAACAAATGCTTTATTGTATGTAATAGGCAGTTTGAATACATTTTATATTGTATTTCATCATATCTTAATGAAAAAATTTCAGTCTCCCTTCACATATAATATGAGATTGTAATCAAATGTTTTCATTTATCCTGTTCCAATGTCAACTGAATTGAAGCCTGATAAATATCCCTATTCCCCCCCCCTTATTCTTTGTACAGATCCCACAATACTACCATGGCAACAAGTAGACAAAGGAGCTATTCGTTTTGTGCTGAGCGGTGCCAACATCATGTGTCCAGGGCTTACTTCTGCAGGAGCTAAGCTAGCTCCTGCTGAGGAAGACTCAATTGTTGTATCCTTTAATTTGCCTTGCTCTCAAAGTTTAAAGTGTACCATACTCCTAAACACATTTCTCTCTGTATGTTAAGGTTTTCACATCAGTAAACAATATTGAAGATATGAGCACCATATATTACTTCTTGTTAAGTTAAATTGTATTACAAGTTGATTATACACTCTCAATCAAGATAAAAGAAACTTGAGAGGTAAACTACTATATTGGCGGTATATTAATTTTCGCAAATTTCGCGCTAAAGCCGGTGTCCGCGAATTCTAGAACCGTGAAAATATAACCAACTTCTAATGCGTGTTCTAAACGGGCTGAATTTGGTGCAACACGAATTTAAGAACTAGCGAATATGTTTTGGGGTGGCTCAGCGCGAAAAATTAGTCGCGCGAAAATAACAGCGTTTACAGTAGTCGACACATCTGTATGGTATGGGCTCACTTACTTTAATGCCTGCATGGAACCCAGGTCCAATGTGGGTGCCGTGCACAGGTGTTATATGTCTTCATACTTTAAGACTGTTAAACCATAGAATGCAAGGTAAATATTCTGGAGGTTAATTTAACACATACAGACAACAGTGGGTTTCTGTCCGCATCAGAAAGATCCAGATACGGGTAAAGCAAATGTTGATGATGTGCCAGACGAATTCCTTCAATAAAATCAATATTAAAGTGAAGTGAAGAATTCAAGAAACCATTTTTTATTTATTATGCTTTCTCTTACCGTTGCACTCATACAAAATAACAGTTGATTGCCTTTCAGGTACCTGTAACCTTACTGTTTTGAATGTTTTCCTTAACACACCTCATGCTCTCAGGCAATAATGGCTGAAGGCAAGACACATTCTCTCTCAATAGGTTTGATGAAACTCTCCTCTGAAGAAATGTAAGTTGGTGGTCATTTTTATGCCTCCGCCACCGAAGGTGGTGCCGGAGGCATCATGTTTTCGGGTTGTCCGTCCGTACGTCCGTACGTCCATCCCGTTTGACCGTTATCACAATATCTCAAGAACCATTTAAGATTTAAACTTAAGACTCGCGAATAGTATTTATCACCATAGGAAGACGATCTGATTAGATTTTGGAGTACGTAGGTCAAAGGTCACAGGTCACAGAGGTCAACTTATGAAATTCCTTGTATTGAGTTTGTTAGCGCGATATCTCAAGAACCATTTGAGATTTAAACTTCAAACTTAAGGATAGTATGTATCACCATAGGAAGACGATCTGATTAGATTTTGGAGCACGTATGTCAAAGGTCAAGGGTCACAGAGGTCAACTTATGAAATTCCATACATTGAGATTGTTATCATGATATCTCAAGAACCACTGGAGATTTAAACTTCAAACTTAGTGATAGTGTGTATCACTATAGGAAAACATTCTGATTACATTTTGGAGCACGTAGGTCAAAGGTCAAGGGTCATAGAGGTCAACTTATGAAATTCCATACATTGAGATTGTTATCATGATATCTCAAGAACCACTGGAGATGTAAAAACTTCAAACTTAAGGATAGTATGTATCACCATAGGAAGACGATCTGATTAGATTTTGGAGCACGTAGGTCAAAGGTCAAGGGTCACAGAGGTCAACTTATGAAATTCCATACATTGAGATTGTTATCATAATATCTCAAGAACCACTGGAGATTTAAACTTCAAACTTAATGATAGTGTGTATCACCATAGGAAGACAATCTGATTAGATTTTGGAGCACGTAGGTCAAAGGTCAAGGGTCACAGAGGTCAACTTATGAAATTCCATACATTGAGATCGTTATCGCGATATCTCAAGAACCACTGGAGAATTTTCACTTCAAACTTAATGATAGTATGTATCACCATATCATAATATCTCAAGAACCACTGGAGATTTAAACTTCAAACTTAACGATAGTGTGTATCACCATAGGAAGACAATCTGATTAGATTTTGGAGCACGTAGGTCAAAGGTCAAGGGTCACAGAGGTCAACTTATGAAATTCCATACATTGAGATTGTTATCATGATATCCCAAGAACCACTGGAGATTTAAACTCCAAACTTGTTTAAATTGCTCTATGGCGGAGGCATCATTTTCGACTGCGCGTAGTCAAAATTCCATCTAGTTAGTCATGTTCTTTAAAATACAAATTTTTAAGAATTGATTTTATATTCCCTCATCCAGAAATGGTACTTTGGCTGTAGATAGAGTTCACATTTAAAAACTTTTGATATTGATTGTAAGAATTTTAAATATCATTTATCTTCATCAGGCAACTATCTTTGAAATGTTATATACAGAAATAAGAGGGAGTTAGACCTGGAGCCTGGAGGCCTTGGGATGTTTGTCATACTTCACTAAAGAAATAAGAATGAACATTTTAGTACAAGCCATGACATGATGACATTGAAAAAAAATTGGGTTTTAAGATTCGCCCCCTATGAAGCAATGTCAGAAACACAATGTTTCATTAAAATAGCTGCCTTTTTTATTGTCTTTATGAATAACTGATCAAATTTTATAACATGTCAATCATTTCCTTTTTTTAATCGAGCATTTGCATAAGTGGATAATAGATTATGTGGCTTGAATTTACTTTGAGTACCCAGCATCTTTCAATTAGCTTACATAGAGTAGGATAGTGTCAAATGTCCTAATTTATAAAGTAAGACAATTTCCCTTCCTCTTCAACTGTGGTACCGGCTAATATGGCATAACTCTATCTGTTGTTTCATTCTCTCATCCAGCCACACGGTCAACAAGGGAATCGGGATTGAAAACATCCACTATCTCAACGATGGTCTATGGCACATGACGCAGATCAAATAGCACTGGAAAAAACTTAACTGAGCTTTGTACGAGTCATCAGCGATGAGAGCGAGCGAGCAAGCAATCATGGATGGATGCGACAAACTATGATTTTCCAGCTGTCTTATCGGAGACGTTGTTGACCATCATCAAAAGGGTACCAATCACCTACAAAAATAATATTTGTTCCACTACAAGATATAAAATCAACCTCAAAAAAGCCTTTATGTGGCATTCTATGGGTTAAAGGTCAAGGGTCAAGGATAATGAAGAAAGTAAAGGATAAAGTTAAACCCAGTGCATGGAACCTAAGTTGTTTTGGATTTAGAAGAAAAACAATTGTCGGCCCTTTTGCTATGCAAAGGTGAACTTTAGCATTGACTAGTCTACTCATTGTACTTGCAGGTCACTTCAAAGTTTTTTGAGTGGGTATTTTAAATTTGCAATATATCTTTAATAATAGAAATGATATTTGAAGCTCACATTGTGAATTAAGTTTATCGACATGGAACCACCAACATTAAGCGCAAAATATTTTTGGGTGATTGGTACACTTTAAAGTAGTGTAAGGGAAAGAGAGAGAGACCGAGAGACAGAGAAAGAGAGAGAGAGAGAGAGAGAGAGTGAGAGAGAGTGAGAGAGAAAGAGAGAAAGAGAAAGAGAGGAGGTGTTGTTAAAAAGATATATTCATTTGGAGATACAATCTTCGCAGGATTGGAATGGAATTCATGGTTTTTCCACTTTGTCATCTGCTCAAAGGCAGAAGGATGCGAAGTCAGAACTTTAAAAGAGATACACACCCTTCGAGCACTCAACTAACAAATGTTGGACTTTCTTTCTTCAGCATAAACCATCGCTGGTTTGTGTTTCAGTATTTGTTTGTTCTCCCCAATGACATGCTTGACATTGGTTAGCCCAATACTGAAAAATCAGTGAGTTTTTACATTTGGTGAGAGTCCAGATTCACACAAGTGTCATGCATTTAACTGAAACACAATACTGAGTAATTTATGAAAGTTTGTTGCCATGATAATGGCTGTAGTGAACAATTAACAAAAGTGTCTGCTTTTACCGTACATAAATATTCATAGTATAAAATACATATTTGATTATTACCTGAATTTCTAATTTTGGCTCCATATTCAATATTTTTTTAATTTAAGTTATATTTGGAGAGTAAAGACTAAACTCTAAATAATTTACTTATAACGCTTATGTTGATTTAGCTGACATTTTGATTATGATTTCAGAAATTATGTACTGACAACGCTGATGTACGTGTTTATGACGAAGTGATACTCTAAAACTCAATGTGGTAATTGTATTGAGAAGTTAAAGATAAGAAGGACATATATTGCAGCTATTTGTATCTACATACATGTGTGTACATTTGGCTTCTCGGTTATTATTTCAATCGATTCAACTCCATCTAATAATGTTGATATAATGATACTAAAATTAATTATTTAACTCCAAATGGGTATTTATTTAATGATAGAACTCTGTATGACCTCTGTGTAATACCCTACTATAAACATGTGCAACTTTAAAAAAAAAAGTTAATTTTCTTTATTTTATTTAAAACTCCTTTGGGAAATCATTGGAGTGACATGTAACTAAATCCATAATTTAAATATTCATTTGGATGAAATCCGTAAACAAAGCCATGTATATATCAGTAGTGGTTTGTGTGTAAATACGTCTTTTCTCTTCTGGTGTTTGTATTTATGTGGGCAGGGCATTACAAAGTGACTTCCTCACTTAGATCATTTATTGTTTCGGTAAAAAAACATATTTGTAAGGAAACCTGCTACACAAACATCCTTTTGGCATTGTTTGATCATCAAACCCTTATACAAATTATGAAAACTTGCCACAAAGGCATTCACTGAACAATCACCGTTATAGCTGCCAATCATTCCCATTTTTAGAGGAATGATTCCTTCCACCCCCCCCCCCTTCTTCTACATGTTCATTACCTTTTTTATGCCTCCGCCACACGTAGTGGATACTCGAGGCAATTACCGTAATTATTCTTGTGAATGCGATAACTTAAAGATAAACTTGAGTTCTGGTAATGCGATTGCATTGTGAAAGAAAAGGTGTGGAATGGATCAGAAAAGTTGATAATATAGCATGTAAGTAATGGTGTGTAATGCAAGGTTCCGGAGTCATCAAAATCATAAATTTGGCAGAGTCTTGGTAAAGTAGCAATCACTTACACAGAAAGGTGTATATTGGGCAACACACATGGTGTCAGGGCTAGTACTACCCTGATTTCCTTATCTTTCTATGCTCATTACTCAGCCAGTATACATTTTCTTCCAAAATTGTTTGGCACATGATATTTATTTGTAATCTTGAACTTTCAGTGTAAGTTTCGTTAGATTCTGTGAGAATTCATTTTCTTTTTTTACCAGAACTCAAGTTTATCTTTAAGAATGAATTGAGGTATCATAGTTAAACTTGATGAGAGTATGTATGACCATGTAAAAATCACCTGATTGAATTTTCTAGTTTCCATTTAATTAATTTCTTCTATACACGTATTTCGCCTATCCCTTACTATTATCCTCTCATATCTCTTTTTGTCATAGTCCTCTTTTGTTACTAGCTCCGCCATCACTTACCATACCAGGAAACAGTACACATAGCGAAATACAAATCTAACACATTTCTTCATTTCATGCACACGATTTAATCAGAATAGACAGATTTCTTTGATTGTACATACAAAGACACATCATTTTGAATATTACATTTTAAAATGTACATTTTTTAATCACTTTGCATGACCTTTTTTCAATAGTTATTTCTGATCATTATAAGAAAAAAGTTTATCTTTTCCTACATTAATCATGCAGCTGATAATGCCACGAGAAAGTGTAGTCCCATATATATATATATATATAGTTTCCTACTTTCCTGTCTTAATTTGTTTTTAATGCAGTACCTAACTTCTGCATGATATGCCTCCAAGGTAATGCATAGTTTTTATATTTTAATAATACGTGCAACAAAAACAGAAGAAAATATCCAAGAAAATAAAGTCTAATATTTGCTATAATGCTTAATAAATTTCAAATACTTAAAATATCTGTGCGCACTATGGCTCTAAGTACCGTATCTGTAAAGAGTGTCATGTCAAAGAAATTGTTATAATACGCTACAGGTCATTCCAGAAATTTGTATTCATGTACATTTCTTAATCTCCCTTCACAGTAATGCATTAACTTGGGGGTGTTGTAAAAGGGGGTTCAGTGTCCTTCAGAACATATTTCATCCCAAAAGGAAGAGTCTCTCTATAGAGCAATGTAGAATGGCACTCTCTTGTATCACTATCTTTAGTCATAGTCGTATCAAGAGATTTTAGATGAAAATAGAGATAAATGTCAAATTTCTTGCAAGATATATTGCAGGAAATCGCTTGAAAAGTTCATGCACTAATGCCCACGAGGAAAGAATTCATCCTCGATTTCCCAATTCCTTGCTACAAGAAACTAGGTCCAAAAAATTCAAAAAGATACGGTACATTAGTTGATTGTTTTTAAATAGAAGCATACACTTGCTTCCCAAAATATACAACTAAACAAAAATTCCTAATCTAGAATACAAGTATAATTATTCCATTTAATGGCAAAATCCATCCTCTATTGTATTAAAAACGACCTAGGGAGCTTATGTGCTCTCTGGTGCTATCCGAGGCTCTGAGCCACATTTTGGAGAATTTCCAAAAAAAATATGATTAAAAATAGTTGTGAATTAATTGTGGTTGAGAAAATGAATTTTAACCCATCACTTATTTCCTGCTGATTTTCAATCATGTAATTTCAAAATTCAAACCTGTCGTTGTTACACGAGAAGCTCCTTGTGGATCACCCTGGTGGAATGAGAAGACAACGTTGTATGTTTATCAGCATGTGCAGTATACACATCACTGTAAGGCTGATATTATAGTTGGCATGGATTAACAGTGATGGAACTCCAAGGAAAACGACCTTTTAAAAAGTACCACTCACTTCAAAAAAACTAATTTGTGTACATTTCAAATGTACAAACTTGACAGAAAATAAAGAATAACATTAAACCAGACATATACAAACCAAGTTGTACTGGGTTTTGCGCAGGCCACATTCAATGCGACGGCCTACGGGTAAGTCGAGTAGTCTACTCAAATTAATGTAGATAAACTTGCGAAATCTCTTCATAGAAGTAATATTTGAAGCTCATATCTTCAATTTAGCATTAAATATGGAACACTATCACTGAGATCATATTCTTTGATGGCCGGTACACTTTAAAATTCAAAAGGGCTCCAAACAGTTTCAATATTTGGACAATAGTCTCATAATTTCTCCATACAGTATGGATCCCTGAATTAGGTAGAAATTTCAGCCACCTCACCAACATGTCTCTTACTGAATGAAATGAGGCACAAACGAACATCTGGAGGCCAATAACTAATCAGAGAAACAGATGTTTTCTTGAAGAAACAAAAACTACCAGTCGTACTGGGTAATTAGTAATGTTAGTTTTTTCTTAAAATAAATACAGCAAATAAAAGAGCACAATAAGGAGGCAATGAAATTGACAATAACTATCCCATAATTTGATTTCAAAACTAGGTTCCTTGACATTTTCAAAATGACTTTCTAAAACAAACCTGTGTTGTCTTTTTAATGCTCATGTGATCACATAAGAGGAAAAACAAAGTCGTACATATCTACTGCATGAATTTCTGAATTCCCGGACCATACTTGGCATGTGTATTACAGAATGGACACTGCAGTGCCTGCCATAAACCATGCTACAGATATAACCTCCAGCAAAAGAACTGGATAGATTTCTCCTTAAATAGTGAAAATATGTCTAAATCAATGAAGCAAAAGAAGACATAAATAAGTCATTTCAAAATATATAAAGCGAAAAAGTCGAAGTTCTATTCACAAAATTGGAATAAATCTAAATCATAATGACTCGGACTGAGGGATGTTACGAGGAGAAATGCACCTGAAAATGGACAACGATGAACATTGACAGGATCTGAGATCCTGGCGGATTGATAAGTAGCATTTCAGGTCACAGAGTGGCGAGGTATCACTAATATATTAAAGTGGTCTCCCTGAGTCAATAAACTCTGATGACCATGACATGATACGCAGGGCATCAAGATAACCTTTTTTGACAAACTGTACTGCAATATGCAACATCCGCCAGGCCCTAGGGGACAGATAAAACCCCATTTTAATGACAGATTTCCCCCACCAACTTTCCGAGGTACCGAGGGACCTTGATGCATTCACGTGGCTTGGACTCGACATGCTTTGTGAGACTGAGACCTTAGTCTTCGAGGAAGAAGAAGTTGCCGTTCCTCTTCTGTTCGGCGTCCTTGACGGAATTGAGCTTGTTGATGCGAGGTCGGAAGTTTTTGGGATCTCGTCGGAAGGTGATGTCCAGGGATTTGAGGAATTTGTTCATGCCGACGAGCAATGACTGCGGGCTGCGACATAAAGTGAGAACTTTAGTTATACACAAGAAGCTATAAAACAAGAGGGAACTACTTTTCCAGTTTATTTCCAATGGCAAGTGTTTCAATTTGATTTATTTTTGTGTGAGGAGTAATACACAAAGGATGAAAACATCTTGGCTTCTCTATATCAAATGTGCAAATCCATGAAAGAGACAATCAATAGTGAGTGATTCTTGATTTGGATAGAAAGATTCTGTGATGCCTACACTCGGACTATCATGCACCCCCTTCCCGGATCAATTACCCCCTCGACAAGTACCAAGAAAACAACCATTCCCAAATGAATTTAATACCCAACATCCACTTCCCACACAAGAACTCCTCTAGGGTAATTACTTCCCTAAGTTTCCCCTGAAAAACTTCCCTAAAATGCATTGAAATAGGCGATTGTCCAAATGTTAGAAGGTCAACCTCCAGATATGACCTGAGATAGTACATCGTCAAGACAAAGTTTCTCTATTACTTGCATAGATAGCCAAACACCTTTTTATAAAGCATTTCTTTCTTTTTTCACCTTACTAACACATCTAGCGTTTATCTTGACATACATACGAGTTCATTGACCCATTGCTTACATGGACAAGGGTCCTGTTTCATAAAACTTTCCATCAATAACAAATACTAAATTTTTATGACAAATCTGCTCTCAGCCAATCAGATGCCACTATTTCAGTAGCTTATAACAGTTATTGTAACTTGGTATTAATAACAATTATTATGCAACAGGGCCTGGGTAGTCCTTGTATTAACCCTATGGGAAGGGCAGAATTCAGCAATCAACAGGTTAAAGATAAAATTGGGTTCTGGTCATGCGATTGCATTGCGAAAGAAAAGGTGTGGAATGGATCAGAAAAAAGTTGATCATGTAGCATGTCAGTATTGGTGTGTACTGCAAGGTTCTGGAGTCATCACAATCGTAAACAATTTGGCCCAGTCTTGGTAAAGTTACAAGACACTGTACACAGAACGATGTGTATGGGACTACACAAATGGTGTCAGGGCTACCTCCCTTGATTTCCTCATCTTTCTATGCTCACTACTCAGCCAGTATACATTTTATACCAAAATTGTTTGGCAAATGACATTTATTTGTAATCCTGAACATTCAGTGTAAGTTTCATTTGATTCTGTGAGGATTATTTTTCTTATTTTTTACCAGAACTCAAGTTTGTCTTTAAGACTTACGTGTTTGCTACAGTCTGGATGGATGGTACACCATCAAACACGATGACCCTATCAGCCAGGTAGGTAGCCATGATGAAGTCGTGCTCCACCACGAACCCAGTCTTCTTCGCATGCAGGATGAACCTGAAAGTAGCAAAGACATCAACAAATTAGGTGTCATGGCTCTGATGCCGTAGTCGAGTGCTCTAATCACTTGACTGGGAATGCAAAGGTTGTGGGTTCAATCCCTGGCATGGCACCTATGTCCTTGAGCATTCACTTTTTTTCAATTGCTTCTCTCTACCCAGATGTTAAATGGGTAGGATGCGAACGTCAATGTGGTGGGATTAGCATGTGCATGCCCATAACAGGGCGACTGGCTGGAACGCTCCCAAAAGGAGTGGAGGGCATGCACTGTAAAGTGCAGACTCTTAACATGACCCAGTGACCGGGATAATAACACTGTAAGTGCTTTAATCCGATACTTTGTAACTGGCTTTATAAGAAACATTACATACGTTGTTTTTTTAATTTTTAATATGGCCCCTAGAGACCCCAGGTTTAAAACCCAGTGGATGCACCAAGAGCCTTTTGATAAGGCATTGATCCTCAATTACAGAGTCCCTCTGATAGGACTCCAAGTTGTAGATCTATGAACAATTACACACTTGCTTTCTTAGCAGTCAGGTAAAATAATCAAATTGACTTGGTTGCTTGAATGAAATCAGGCAAATAATATAATGGAAAACAGTTTTAATACTAAGGAGGCTACACTAGGTTAACAAGACATGTCATTGAGTGGTTGTTGTAATGTCTTTCTTCTTTGTTGTTTGTTGATGTGTTTGTTATGGTTCCCATTAAACATCCCTGTTGACTGCTTGCTTGCTTGTTTATTTTTGTTGTTGCTATTGTTGTTGTTGTTGTAACGTAACTGACCTCTTGATGACCTTAGCAGCCACCAGACGCTGCTCAGAGTCCAGGTAGGCTGAAGGTTCGTCAATCAGGTAGACATCAGCTGGTTTACCAAGGCACAGAGTCAGGGCCACACGCTGAAGCTCACCACCGGACAAGTTCTGAACCTGTTATCCATAGGAAGATGTAAATGTGGCTTATGGTTAAGTAAAGAAAGTAATGAATTTTACAATGAAATGTGCAGTTTACAATTGCAATAATACTTACTCTAGTGAATATGAATAATGTTTAGGCAAATGATTTCATATAATTGGTTACAAGTACACATTTCTTTCTGTCCAGAGGGAAGGACAAGTAATATACTCCAAGCACCTTAGAGGTTTTTACGCTTTCTCGCAGTTAGATTTTCAATCCTAGTAGGACAACGACCCCAGAAAATTACCCAATAAAACAATCGACATATTCTACCAGCTAGAATTCACTTTCAAAGTAGTTTTGAAAAGGAAGGCTACGAGGCAAGTTATGCAGGGATTAGTTGTCCAGGGGTGATTGACCTAGTGGGTAGTTTTCCAGTCATGTTCAGAGGGTAGTTTTGTTTAATCTATTATCTACAACATATCCATTGCTTCGGCAATATGACAGGTTATTGTAACAGCTTTGTACTAGTGCACTCTATTTTTACTTATTACTGTTTCGTTTCTCATTCCACTCTCTTGCTTTCTGTATTAATTTACTTCAGGGGTCTAATCATCATCTCGCCTTCCTGTAGTATATTGTTTGTGTCCTTCTTTCTGTAAAGGAATAATGATATCAATAAATACAGTCAAACCTGCTTTAGTGACCACCTGTCTACAAAGACCACATTTTTGTTTCCCTTAAAAGTGGTTACTCATTGAAACATGTACTAAAGGAACCTGTCTACAAAGACCACTTTTTGTGCTTTCTCTGGGGGGGGGGGGGGGGTCACTACAGACAGGTTTGACTGTAAAATAATAATGATAATATAAACATTAAAGATTTGAATGATTACCTCTTGGTCAAAGATGCTCTCGATGAGGAGTGGTTTCATGACGTCCGTTGCGAACTGCGGATGAACGTACGAGTCCCTGATCTTGGCATGTAGGAGCTGCCTGACGGTCCCCTGAGACTTTGGACTGATCTTCTGTGGCTTATAACTGATGTTCAGCTGCGGCACTTTCACTGCAAAGAGCAAGAGAGGGCGATATCTTTACCTCAATAAATTCAATCGAAACTTCAGGGGGGTGTTTCACAAAGTTGAACTTATCTCTAAATTGGACTTCACAATTATGGAAAACCGTTAGCATCTATGAAAATATTTTGAAAAATTTATTTTAAACGGCATGAAATGTTGATTCCAATCATTCATGATTTCTATTATCAAGGAGATTTCATGTTCTTGATAAGGAATTTATAAAAAGTTTAAAACACCAGAACAGCTGAATAAGGATGTTTATAAGTGTAAGAAACAAACAGTTACCGATAATATAAAAAAGATAAATGCTTGAAACTGTAGAATGCCCGTCTGGGCCCCTTATATGTATGTGTTTATGTTTGCAACACACTTAATTCATATTGCATAACGGCACAATAACTGTTTCCCCAGAAAAAGATTTGCAGCCTACATCTTTCACGAAATGTTACTGATGATGTACTGATATAAATAATTAGTTTTTTCGAGAAAAGGGACTGGGGAATCGCAAAAATTCACCAATGTAATTTGATCGTTTTGTGGCTCACAACATTGTTGAAATAAGAACCATCTGCACATTTCTAAAATTCCATGTAGATAAATGTTTCTGGTTTAACATAAGTAGTTTTGAAAGGGTTATTTCTTGGTCCTCCAAATCTATCCCAGTAACATTTGCCTAAGGTCTTATTTTATCAAAGACAAAGCATGACGGGTTGGTTAAGTTTAAGGTTAAGGATAACGTTAGATGTTATGTTTGGTCCGAGGTTGAAGTTAAGAATGAACTCAGTGTAGGTGATCCAACATTTCCACGATTTGCACCGGCGACAATCGCTCTGGGCTTTATTGCCTCAAAGGTATAGGGTTAGGGTTGCAATTGGGTTTTAAGTTAGGTTTAGGGCAAGGGTTAGGTATAGTGTTTGCTCTAGAGTTGAAGGTAGGACTTTGGGGCACTGTGGTAAATTACCGCGGAGCAATTGTCGGCGCAGCATGTGTAGTAGAAACCAGGGATGCAAGTTAGAATTGATCAGAGGTTTCTGAAAACCACCTAGAGTCAGCTATTTTGTACACAAAAAACCTAAACTATGGCCTGAAAATAAATCGCCAGGAACTATTTTCTTACCTCCTTCCTCATCAGGTTTGAGAAGGCCGGCCAACATCCGGATGAAGGTTGTCTTCCCGGTCCCATTCTCTCCCAGCATCACAATGATCTCAGAATCAGTGAAGTCACCTTGCTTGATATCCATATGGAACGAACCTGAAGCAGAAGGAATGAAGAATGGCTATGGTCATACCAAGGACACTTGGACACCCACATGGGCAATGGGTTCTTCTAAACAATTGTCTCAGCAACAAAGCTCCAATTACTCCATGTCAACTTTTTTTTAATTCACGTGGGTCCCTACTGCAACCTACCAAGTTTGTATGCATGACTATGAGCACCCTGTTAAAATTTCAAAATTGTTGGGGTTTCCCCCAAGTTGAAAAATTAGGGGCCTTTATAAGCAGGACTGTTGATGTTGAGCCCTGCAAAAAACAGTATCAACCAATGGGGAGGCTCTTAGGTTACAACACAAGTCAGTAAGAATATGTGCATTGTAATGGGAAGGAGACTGGTATTACTTTCAAAATACATCACAGCTCCTTGGCACACAAAAGATCATCAAGTTTCTCTAGCCTTTTTCGTCTCCCCCTCCCCCTCTCCCTCTCTCTTTTTGCTGCTGATACTTCCACTCAACCTCCCTCTTCTCACTTTCTCTCTCTCTCCCCCCCCCCCCCTCTCTCTCTCTCTCTCTCTCACATTCTCTCTTTCTCTCCCTTCTCTTTCTCTCCTTTCTCTCTCTTTCTTTCGCTTCTTTCTCTCTCTCACCCATTCTCTCCCCCTACCCCTCTTTCTCTTCCCCTCCCTCTCCCTCGCCCATCCACCACTTCTACATACGTAATGTTTTGCTCATTGTTGGGTACTGGTTGTGGCACATCCTCTTGATTTCCTCCTCTTCTGCATTCTCCGAGACCTTGAAGATCAGCGATGTCTCTCGGAATCTCAGGTTTTCCGTCGGCACAAAGCCATCCAGGAAGATGTTGATTCCTATTCAACAAACAAATTACCCAATAAAAACAGAGTATGAGTATAAGGATGATGATGGTGATGATAATAATAATATATGAAATTTGTAAGGGGCCAAATAAACTTGAATATCAATAAAAATCATTCTTATTTGTTACTGCTATTTACTGGTGCATTTTGTTTATTCTCTATATCTAACAGATTTTTGTTGATCTGAAATATGAGTGAATACAAATCCTACTAGACAATGTATATACAAGAACGTTTAATAAGTACAATAACTAATTTCAATGAGCCTGATTATTGAATATGCACGTACCTTTCCCTAATTCATTATCAGGAGTTTATTAACACAACAAACAATGAAACACTCATATTAAGCAGAAATCATCCAATCATATCCACAAAAAGGTCAAATTGTGGAACATGAAACAAGCAGGGGCACGGCCTTACCTTCCCTCACGCTGAAGGGTAACGTGACTACACCATAAGCACCGGGGACACCGTAGAGAACACAGATGAAATCAGACAAGTAATCCAACACTGATAAATCATGCTCCACTACAATGATGTACCTACAAGTGTCAAAAGACAGGAAAACATTTTTTGTAAGCTTGCAGATACTGAAGGGAGTGAGGGAGGGATGGGTCATAGAATTAATTCAACTCTTCTCTAGACACCAATACACAGGAACATTGTTCCGGAGAATACCGTCATGAAAAAAGGTCACCACAATATAATTTTACCAGTTCTACTTCTTTGTTGTCATTTTTTCTTCTTATTTAGTCCTGATATAACAAGAATTTAATCTAACAAGTAAATTTTATTGGGTCCTGAGGAAGTTTGTCATAATGATGCTCCACTCTTCTAGATACTCAAAAATATGAAAACTGAATCCAACTTTTACAATTGTTAATATTCTAAGCAAGACTATTGCCTATTTTTTTCTTTTCTTTTTTGTCTTCTGTCTTTTTGAATTTGTATCGCCCCTTGGATGTTAAGTATGGTTGAATAACAATTTCATTTCCTTGATGAATCAAATCAAGCTAATGGTTTATCAGGATTCCTTTATATAAAAGGTGACTCATGACTTATTGAAGAAAAGACAAAATCTTGTTCCCCCCACTCACCCACACACAAAACAACAACAACAAAAAGAATCCTCTCAAATGTCAATAGGGGAAACTAGACTGTATTCATAAATATTTCATAATTTTGTGTCTTGTAATAAAAGCTTTAAGCTTTATAATACAAACATAACCTGCCGGTTACAGGGACAGAAATTCATAAGATGTGATGCGATGTGGTATTAATTAAGGCTTACTTTTGAGGATGTATGAGGGATCTGATGGCCAGGGCGGCTTTGAGACGCTGTTTGACATCAAGATAACTGGAAGGTTCATCAAACATGTAGCTTCAAAACAAAAACAAAAACATAAACACCATTAGAATGTTGAATCTACAAGTTTGCAGTATCACATAAAAGTTCAAACAAGAGCTATTGGACTGTGCACTAGGGCTGGAAATTTGATCGTTTCAAACCAAAATCTAATCAGTTCATTCTTGTATGCTCATTTATACTTTATGCAATTTCGGTGTGAATTGCTGTAATACTTTACAAGTTATCGCAGTAACCAAATTATAGCATTTATAAAAACACTTTGACCTTTGACCTTTCTACCCAAAATTGAATCAGTTTAACCCTTGTATGCAAGATCCTCATAGAACATACTTACATGTCAGCTTTCTGGATGCATACCACAGCGCAAGCAAACCTCTGTAATTCTCCCCCCGATAACTCATCAACCTTGCGATCCTTGACTTTGGTTAGATCTGCAATATCAAGAGATCAAAGATTAGAGATAATGTTTAATACACACTTGTACTCACAAGAAAGTGTGCATGTTTTACACTCTCTTGCTGAATTGCTTGAATCTCATCTGTATAAAATCTGCAGTGTGTTCTACACAGTCACATGCCAAAACTGTAACGACGTTGTGGTACGTCCTACCCATAGCTACTTGAGAGAGAGAGAGTAGCGTCACCGGAAGTTGCTTCTGATTGGTCAGGCATTTTATGAAGCTCCAAAATAGTTCCCCCTCATAGAGATTGTACATAGGAGGGAACTATCAGGAGCAACATGATTTAACCTACGACCCATCTAGATGCCGGCGTCACAACTATCTCTCTCAATACGCTATTGTCTACGGATTATACAATCATCAACTTCATTTTAATACTTTCTTATTCTTTATTTCTCTTCTTTTCCATAGGTTATACAGCATACAATGAAAAAGTGATGTGAATTTCTTAAAATCTGAATATAGGTAAGCAAGTTGAGTGAAAGCGATTCACTGGCAATTCATATTTTATTTCAAACAGGGACATTCTGAATTGTTTCATCACATACCTTACTAATAGAACCTATCATTTGATGATTGTATAAAGTCGATAGTCATAGGGCATTGATCTAAGAAAATATCACAGAAAATGATAATGTTGATCATTTTCAAGATTCGCCAAATTCACTTTAATTTCCATGATACCTGCAAAACATGAGAAACATGGAATGATCTCTGGACTGCCGAAAAGTAAACGTTGAAATATAGTTACCTAGACGTATACATATGTCATCTTGTGTTTCGGTTTCATCTTTCTTATCCAGCAGGACTTGAACAGTACCCTATGGTTTAGAAGAAAGAAAGAGAAATAGAGAGTGTTGGGAGTGGAGAGACTTTGTGATGCAATCAATTAAAAAGCCATCATAATGGACAACTCTTGAAATGTAAATTTGCTTAAAAAATCTCTATGATGGGTGTACACCAGGGCCTTTTCTTAGAAAGAGTTGTGATTGATCCCAATCAATCGCAAGTTCTCTTATCAATCGCAAGTTGGCAGTCCACTATCTGTTATGTACATAGTTTACATTTTTTCTTGAATTATGAGGACTAAATATTGATTCTGAAGAGCATAAACAAACAAACACAGCCAACCCCCCAAAACCCCCCCCCCCAAAAAAAAAAAAAAAAAAATCCCCCATCCCCCAAGAGACAATTATAATAGTGATCATTACAAGATAGATAAAAGGCCAATTCCTCTTCAAAGAAGCTTTAAAAAAAAGAGTATTTTTGTTGTTGAAACGCAATGATATTCTTTCAAGCAAAGGGCTCCTACTTGCTGAGGTTCCTTCCATCCTATTTGAAGAGTACTAACCTTGACAGCCCTTGGGATCTGGTCCACATACTGGGGCTTGATGATGGCCTTCAGGTCATCCTCTAGGATCTTGGTGAAGTAGTTCTGGAGCTCGGACCCGCGGAAGTAGACCAAGATCTGCTGCCAGTCTGGTGGTGCCTGGAATGTTAAATAAGAGTAAGACAGAGCCAGACTTATGAGCAAGAATAAAACTAGGGGGAGGCAGACACTTTTATGGAGTTCCATTGCATCTATTAACCCTTATGATACCACACTCAGAAACAATATAAAGGGTGAGAATGTTGTTGAAAAGTTTTTGAAAAAACGGCAAATTTAAATTGAATCTTGTGTATCCAATTAAAGGATTTTTAAGCTTATTTTCCTTTTTTGAAATTCCTGGCATCAAAGACAATATAGTCATTAAAAAAAATGGATGCAGTGTGTTCAGAAAAGTTTGCCCTTTGCAGTCATGCATCTAGCATATTTTTTTAGAGCTCTGAATGAAATGTTATCGAAGAAAACCACAAAATGTGGAATGATTGTCACTAAAGAGTTAATCCAGACATTCAGACTGATTCCAACTCGACTCTCTCAACCAATCAGAGAGGCAGACACTTTGATCATGATTGAATTTTGGAAAATCTACATTTGGGGAAGATGCAGTCAGTTTTCAAGCACCAGTGAGCGAGTTGACACTTGGTGAGACCACACATCTTTACTCATTTTCATGTCATACAAGTTCAAAAGCACCACAGGACAGTATAATTGATAAATACTTACTAGAAATTTTCCTAGATTTGGTTTGAGTTTTCCTGCAAGGATTTTTAGAGCCGTTGACTTGCCGATTCCGTTGGTCCCTACAAGTCCTAGAACTTCACCGGGTCTTGGGGTGGGTAATCTGGATATGAAAATAATAATTCCGTGATTAAAGGGGAAGTCCACCCTGAGATTAAGTTAGTTTTAATAGGAGTAGAAAAATGAGAGAAACAAGTCAGTGAAAGTTTGAGCAAATTCCGATTAAAAATAAGGAAGTTAGGATTTTTGAAGTTGTGATCAATCAAACACCAATTGGCAACTCTATGACGTATCATGCAAGCTCAACTTCCATTTGCTCAGTACTAAAAAAATCTAAAATTTTCATTTTCCCTCAAGAAAAATTTCAACCATACATGCACCCTAAATATAATAATTGCAAATATGTTTCTATACTCCCCCTGCAAGGAACAAATATATATTCCGTCATCAATAACGAAGAAAACATGATTTTATGGAATATTATGCACAAAGCAAATGAAGGAGAGCTCGTATAATAAGTCACAGAGTTGCCAATTTGTATTTGATTGATCACAACTTCAATAATTCATAACTTTCTTATTTTCATTCAGAATTTGCTCAAACTTTCACTCACCTGATTTTCTTATTATTCTGCCTCTATCGAAACAAACTTATTTTGGGGGTGGACTTTCCCTTTAAGTCCCTGGACCCCAAACCAATAAACTTTTAATATATTTTTTCCTGATGTTCAATGAATTCATACTGAACAGTTCAAACAATGTGAAAGATAAAAAAAAATTCTTATATTGCATGCTCAATTTTTTTTAATTGACTACAGGCCCTGTTGATCAATATCGATGTGGGAAATGGCAGCAAACACATAGGCAAGAGTCCTGTGACAGGGTCTAAGGTGGTGCTTGTTCCAATCAGGGTTTAGGGAGAGACTACCCCACATTATCCCCTATGCATGGGATTACAGGTCCTCATTAACAGATACAAGTGATGCAAAATCATACCATAAGATTATACATTTGTAAGACATAATTGTCCTGGAAGCGAGGGTGGTGGAGGTGTCGAGGGATAGTGGTTCATTCACTTGACTCTTAATCCAAGGGTCGGGGGTTCGATTCCCAGCCCAGCACTGATGTCCTTTGGCAAGACATTAATGCACTTTTGCCACTCTCTATCCAGGTGTATATGGGTACCTGGCAATTGCTGGGTGATAATAGTTGCAGGGCCCGCAGGAAGAGCAGTATTGAAACTAATGTGGCTACCCTAGGAAACCAGGGCTGCGTCTCACGAAACCGTCATAAGTACAAGTTGAGCGACATCCCATTGAAATGCCTGTATTAAGTTTAACACGCGTTTCAATGGGCTGTCACTCAACTTGTACTTATGATGGTTTTGTGAGACGCAGCCCTGAAACCCACATAGAAATGAACATTTACCTATGTAGCTTAAAAGAATTTGCATTGTATCTATGCGTTGTATCCTTCTCAAGATTACTGGGCAGATTGATGATATGAATAGCCTCAAATGGACATTTCTGGAAAAAAAGAACAGGACAAAAATCATTATTTCTCTCCATTAAAGAATATCATGTTATTTTTTTTAATTTTTTTTAAATTGGTTTAATGACCAAGATTTTGGTAAAATCTTAAAGTTACAGAAAAAGTACAAAAAAAGATACTTTCTGGCAGTTTATCCAACAGACAGTAAGAACTCTGTACAAAATTATCAAATAAAGAATTGTGAATTGTGCATTGTGCAGAGATTTAAATTCAATTTCCGAAGAAGACGAGAGTTACAACACTGTTACTTTATACAAAGGCAATAGTAGAAAAAAGGATGTGAATTTGTAGAAGGATAATGAATAGGAGAGTGGGAAGGAGAAGGGGAGGAGGAGAAGAGGTGGAGAAGAGGTGGAGAGGGGAGGCAGAGCGGGAGAAGGAAGGGGAGAGAGGGGGAGAGTAGAACAGAAAGGGAGAATGGAGAAGGTGGTGTAAGAGAGAATCACAGACAAGCACGGTGTCAGGTTAATAAAGTTGACCTACCTTCACGCAGATACCACATCCAATACAAAGTTGTTCTGAGATATATGCTATTTTGCTGGCTGGGGTCACTTCAATGCAAAGCTTACCTGAAGAAAAAAATATATACAATTTTTCAAATAATCTGAAAACAGCAATCCTAATTGATTCATCCTTGGAAACAATCAAGTTACGCTGAAAAAATACATGGATGTGTAATACAGTGAGACCTGTATATAAAGACTGCTCAGGGGAAACATAAAAAGTGGTCTTTACAAGCAGGTGGTCATTATGTACAGGTTCCTTTAGTAAAGGTTTCAATGAGAAACCATGTTTAAAGAGAAGGTTGAGTTCTGGGAAGAGGTGAAAAATAATTTGTGAGCATTACTCATTCTTATTATACAAGTGTAGAAGAACATCAGTTAAGACATGTTCCCTGAAAAGCATTGCTCTTCAAATGCCTTCATATTCTAAATATGCATGTAACATCGTAAAAATCGGGGGGGGGGGGGGGGGGGGGGCCGGCTTTTTACGCCACTTGTTCGTGTAGTCCCATATACATCTTTCTGTGCAAGTGTTTGGAACTTTACCAAGACTTGGCCAAATTTCTTATCATTTTGATGATTCCAGAACCTTGCAATACACACAAATTCTTATATGCTAGATGATCAACCTTTTCTGGTCGATTCCACACCGTTTCTTTCACAATGCAATCGCATGACCAGAACTCAACTTCATCTTTAAGGGAAACAAATAATGTGGTCTTTCTATACAGGTGGTCGCTAAAGCAGATTTGACTGCACATTAAACCAATATCCAATACTACACTGATCAGTATGGAGTTGGTTTAGCAGTGTGGCTGAGGTGCATAATATTGCATTCAACCACAGCTTTCGTGGGAATGGATGTCAATAGATATTAAAGAGTAAGTATTCTTTTTCCCTTACCCATCCTCACAACAGGACATGACTTGCGGCATTCCTGTCTGCATTTCTTGGGCTTGCATTTGTCGGCGTTGACGATGGCTATCCTGGTCAGCTTTTCCGACGTGGCCATCTTGACCTGTGGGAAGCACTGGACTCTTCTGGTCACAAGAGATGAAACAGTCTATCTATAGGACAGTGGAAACCTGGTAGAAAAATGGAAAGAGAGAGAGAGAGGAAGATAAACATTATATCCTTTTTTTTTTTTTTTTACAGACACATACCAATGAATGCCGATTGCATTTGGGGATTGACCTTCAAACATCATAATCTGGGAGAGTCGACTCAGTTTCAAATCAGGGTCAATCAGAGTCGATTTGTAGTCAAGGACAGAGAGTTGTCCTTACCACTCACCTTGCCGCTAGACAAGGGGGGTGTTCCACAAAGATCCTAAGTTGAACTTATCTCCAAGTTGGACTTAAAAATTATGGAAATTCCTTAGCATCTTTGAAAATATTTGGTAAAAGTTATTTTAAAATGTTGATTCAAATCATTCATATGTTCTATGATCAAGGAGATTTCATTTTCTTGATGTGGAATTTATGAAGAGTCTAAAATACTTTTCAGCTTTGGAATATATTTTATTTTAAGGCTACAAATGGCTCTCCATAATGTTTAAGTCCAACTTAGAGTAAAGTTCAACTTAGGATCTTTGTGAACCCCCCCCCCCCCCCCCCCACCCCCCGGCCCCACAGACAAACTTTTTCAAGCCAAGTGGATATTTACACTTTCTTTCTGCTGCCTCCAGTCTCAAGACCACTGGAGCGAGCACAGACGATGAACTGCCAGAGTCCCCTATTCAGTGAAGGATTAATCATTTTTATCCAGATGTTTCATTTCACCTTTCTTGACCATAAGGGCATTTCAAACTCAATAGAATGGGCATCCTCCCATCAAATTTTAAGTCCACTATTAAAGAGCAAGTCCACTCCAAAAATAAGCAGTAGGGGCGCTAGCTTGAGAATAAGGACGCGATTTGTCCGCATTTACAACAAATAGATAGACCCCTACAAGGATATCGTTTATGCAGATGATCCTCTTTATTTATCAGACCAGCACCACTAGACTCTACTGATCAGCTGATGAGCAGATGAGTACAATTGTAGTGTCCTATTTATCAATTGATCACACAATATGGCCACTCACTGTAATCTTAAGCAGAATACCTATGGTGCATTTGATATTTTCACCACACACAGCTGTGATGTCGCAACTTGCATGGCCATAGTAATTGCATAGACCTACATGATGTAGGTCTATAACGGTAGTATTCATTCATTCATTCATTGGTGTCCCATTCATTGAATACAGAAAACCGCGCGCTATACTGCTCAGTGCAGCTGCAGCGGCAATTCATCCATAATCAATGCAATATCGGAAAACTTACCGTATGAAGAGGCGTTTTTCTTTCAACTTCTACTCTTAATCTTAAGTTGGCGAAAGTTTGTCATAAAGTGTCCTTCTATCCAAGTCGTTTTACAGTAATTCGCCTACCAGATTGCCCGAGTTTTTTGACACACATGCACACATGTGTACTTTCTCGTAAAGTTATCCGAAGCAAAACTGTCGAGAGTTGGCGCTCTTTTAGAAAAATTAGAGCTGTGGGTGGGAAATATATTGAATGTAGCTCTGAGAGTTGCGACACTGAGAGAAATTTATATACAGTCAAACCTGCCTTAGTGACAACGGTGTCGATTTGTATCCGTGTTTGGGGGGATGATAGGTGCCAAAATATTTTCGGCAATGGATCAAAGCAACCAAGAGGTAGAAGCGGGCGCGGATCTAGGATTTCTTAGGGGGGATCCAAAATTGAAATTATACGAGCCAAATATTGGTACGTAATAGTGACAACGGCAGTGGCAAAAACTTTTTTTTGGGGGGGGGGGGGGGAGGGGGGTAGACAACAAACAAATCCCCATCACCCCACTCTTACATGCAGGCTTCGCTGAATGTTCCTCGGCGGGGGTCCAGGGGGTGGAGCCCCCGGAAGCTCAGGGGTTTTGGGCAATAAATTACGGTCAGATGAGCATAATTGATACCTTTTGTGACACTGGCCGGACACTTTGCGTGAGGTCCTGGGGGCCGAGACAACAGAAGCTCAGGGGTTTTAAGGCATTTAATCACGGTCAGATGAGCAAAAAAAAATTGGGCCCCGGAAATTGGAAAATTACGTCGTAAGATATTTCGTTTAGGGGCTTTGGGGGGGGGGGGAGGAACACCTTTTTTGTTGCTTTCTTTTCAAGAGGCACTAGATCCATGTGTGTAACTTAAGAAAGAACTCTTTGTTTACCCGATTTAGTTCAGGTGTCTATGAAAAATTGTTATTAAAAGATGCATGTGTTCATAATTTCTCTCGTAATTCAGGTTAATAATTTTGTTCAAGGTAAATAGAGGAAAATGTATATCATTATCTCCATTTGCTATCTAAAGATTTTGCTCCTTTCGGAAAAAAGCTCTTTAAATGTTTTACATGTAGAGATATAAATAAACAAAGAAATGGATGAAATCAATGAAACAAAATCAGAATCAGGGAACACACTGAAAGTTTCGTCTCCTACATGCTGCCATTTGGACAAAACCGTCTTTCTCTTCAATGATACAATATTTTATTACTTTACTTGCATATTTGAAAAAAACGCATCATCAACCCCACATAGTCATAGCTTTAAAAATCACTTCAGATTGAACTGGCCAAAAGTCATGTGATATTCTTGTCTCATATTACGGTTGTCTTATTTACTTCGTTTTCTATTTATATATGTATGTATCATAAAAAATGAGATAGAAAAATGTGTATATTGATGGTCATCTTGCGAGTAATAACCATTAACTACTCTCATCGGGCTCTCATCATTAATTTTTCTCTTCATTTTTTTTTTGATGGTGAATTATTGGGGGGGGGGGGGATGATTGTACAGCCACCCCCCACCTGAAATATTGGGGAGGGGGGATATATCCCCACCCCCCCCGGGATCGACACCATGCATGCTTAGTGACCACCTGTCTACAAAGACCACTTTTTGTGTTTCCCTTGGGCGGTCGCTATAGATAGGTTTGACTGTATATGAAAAAGAAAAGACAAACAAAGAAAACAAAAACAAACCATGGACTTTCTAGTAAGTCCGTGAACAAACGATGGATAAAAACTTCACTACTTCAATTCATTGACGGAATGGTAAAGGGACGGAACATTCGAAAACAGTCCCTATAGGTGTCGTCAGGCGCGTAAGCAGGCGTAAGCAGGATTTTTTTCAAGGGGGGGGGGGGGGGTTAACATGTATAAATCGAAATCGGGCCGAAAATTTCGCAACGACTCAGCCAGCCGCTGAATAGGGGGGGGGGGGGGGGGGGGGGGGGGGGGGGGGGTAAGAGGACACTTTTTTTTTTTGAAATTTGAAAATTTGACATTTAGCTCCGTTGGGGGAGGGGTAAGGTCATCATTTTTTAGGTCAGCCATGGAATAATATTTTTTTTTTTTTTTTTTTTTTTTTAATAATTAAAAAAACAAAACAAAACAAAACAAAAAAAAGGGGGGGGGGTTTAGGGGGTTATGGGGGGGGGGGGGTTACACCTCCCCCCCACCCTGTGTACGCGCCTGCGTGTCGTGCCCCTGTAATCACAGGAATAATTAGGTATGTGTGTTTTTTTTGGGGGGGGAGGGGTTATGATGAATGTAAAAATAACAAACATTTCTGAATTTATTTTCGAACCAGGTAGATCAAAAGGTCAAGAGTAGTACATTTTGGTACACTAAAATTCCAATGTTGTTTTACATAAGCTTTTATATTTTTCATCTACCTTCACAGGTATCAGAAGCAATTAAATTGTAGGTGAGATGGGTGATTTGGAGGGGGGGTATGTATTGCTTAGCCGATGTTAGTGTAGGTAATTCCTAGCTGAGAGATGGCGGCTCGTGGTCGATTCGCCCCCCCCCCTCCGATCCGTCACTGATTTTAGACATCCCACCCAAAATGTTGCCGACCCGTCACTTAAGATCTCTCTCTCTCTCCCTCTCTCTATCTCTCTCTCTCTCTCTCTGTCCCCTCTCTCTCTCTCTCTCTCTCTATCTTTCTCTCTCTCTCGTTTTGCATTTTTACATTAATCTTTTTCACTGGTGCTATCTCACGTACTCATACTATATTGCCCCCAAACTTCTCTGCCTATCCCGTATGAGAATTCGGACTGAACTCAAGTATTGAATGAAACTATATTTGATGGAGAAAACAGTATTGGTGTCCATAGCGTACTTCGTATAATATTTTCAATTAAAACAATAACTTATGCTCACTTCAAGTGAATAAAAAGGGGTTAAACATCAGACTATTTTTAGAGATAACAAAAAAAAGGGGGGCGATGGACACAAACAGGGTCACTAGCTGGGCATTGAACTCGATACGTTCCAATTGAGACACGATAACCTATCCGCAAGACTGCTGGTCCCCTCTGAAAATCTCTATTTTTTTTCCTCATTAACACTTTCAGTTGTAGTTGTTGAAGTCGGAAAGACGTAAATTAGTAATTGGAAAAAAAGAGGTGTTTGATATTCTTCGTATAATTCGGAGAGTCACTTGCTAAAAAAAGATGATATGATAATTTTGGATTGTTACGGACATGAATTTTGTCTGGGACGAAACATATTTTGTTGCCAATGAAATAAATTTGTTATGGACTAAATTATTTAGTCTTACTCATTTTGCAACAAAATTATTTTTTGTCACAGCGCCGAAAGAAGTTGTCTGAACATTGTGAGGAAAATGATTTTGTAACAGAATTCTTTCTGTAACATAAAAGCTGTTACAATTTTTTTTTTGTAGGAATTATTTTACAACAAAATTAAGTTCGTTCGAGACAAAATAATTTTGCTCTAGGCAGAATGATTTTGTATCGAATGAAATGATTTTGTCCACCTTTTTTTGTAACAAAATGTATTTTGTTCTAGATTTCTAGATTTGTTACTGAGAGTTGAATGATGTCTGAACCCATGCGCATGCTTTGTTGTGTCAAACCAGCAAGCTGGTCGACGAGCGAATACTTTTTATAAAGTTTATTAGCGCTTCTGCACACGATACGCCCACACAACCACATGATATTATTTTGTTACTTTGGTATTTAAAAAACTTGCATTTATGTTTTGTTTCTATTCTGCTTTATGTCGCAGTTATGTTAATATTGTAGTGTAAGGACCCCAAGGAAGAACAGTAGTGTTCTATAAACACTGCTGAATTGGGTATCCACCGATATATTTTTTTGTCTATGTACATGTATAAATGTTTTACTTTGTATATTTTATTATGTATAATATTTTTATCTGATTTCGGAAATAAAAACAACAACAACAACACAACTCAAGTAATTTTTTTTTAAAACAGAATCTACAATTTTGGATTATCTTTATACAATTAAGGACATACAGAAAATAGCAAAATAAGGTACAAATTGAAATTCATCCAGCTGCAGTATACAGATATTGATATACATGTACTTTAAAAAGTTGATATACAGACCGACAAAAGGTGAAGTAAATACAAAATGAATGATTGAAAAATTCATCACGTATGCAAACCACAAGAGCGGAACAGAGGTAGAAGCACAAATCATACACTCCTTCTTTCATCTTTCACGATCGAGGTGTCTTAAAATATCTCTTTATTTACTCTCATCCCTTAGTATTACATTTGTTTTTATTTGCTCCATACAAAATGTGTGCTTCTGCGTATTAAATATGTTTTTGCACTTATTTTACCATATTAGGTTGAATTTCATATTACGGGCTTGTTTCTCTGTAAATTACGAGTAACACGGTTGACATAAAAGTAGAATCACGAGCCGAAAACGCTTATTCATGGACCCGCAAAGACGGGCCAAGATCTCAAAGAGTTTGGAAAGAAAAAAAATCAACTTGAAGACCCGTAGTACATGTATAGTGGTCGGTCACATGACTCTTAATCTAAGGGTAGAGGGTTTGGGTACATAAAAAGTATAGACAAACATAGAAATGTCAGAAGTATTTGGCCCAATTGTAGCTATTTTCTTGTTCTGTTCTCTCTGTCTCTTTTTTGTGGCAACACCGTATTTTATATTGACTAAGATTATATGGCTTTGCTTAATTACAAATAATTGTTACAAACACAATGAAAACTTCATCATTAATTCCTAACTGCTTAAGATAAAGGGAAATAGATTTTGATTAAGAATCTCCCCGAGACCTTTGATCTTCTTTATCGAAATTCAAATTAATTTACGAGCGATATGAGCTTGTTATATCTATTACCTGAGTAAGTATGGTGTTACGTTATGTTTTGATTGAGTCATGTAAATACCCTGAGAGATTTGAAGAGTGATTGTGATACGATGTTTTCAGTCATAATCATGAAGATGAATCCGTCACCATTGCGATCCTTACAAACTGCAAAATAGAAAGAAAAGAAAAAAAAAAAGTGATCCGTCATGGAATGATGCATCGGATGAAGAACAAAAAGATCTGTTTAAATGGGTTCTTCGAAATGATTAACATGAGATCACATGCATACAAATTACTTTAATAATTGAAAGCATATAACATTATACAATTGTCCTGGAAACTCTTTTAAATATCGATTGATTATGAAATTCCAAGAATAGTGATTAAAAAAAAAATCACTGGATTCGAACGCGAGACCCTTGTTTATAATGCTAACCCTATTATGGCGACGGGCTGTAGGGATATCGGCGACATCGAATTAAATTAAAAATTTAAATTTAAATTAAGTCTTCAAACTTCGATTGGTAATTTCTTTGCCGGGGCAGGTGAGTTTTTAAAACTTTAAAAGCAGAATGCATCGGTTGGATCCAAGCAAATGCTTTGAGACCCCAGCCCCCCCCCGCTCAGTGTATTTAGGGTACGCATTATGCACGTTCCCTCCTTTTGAAAATCGACCCCATAAGTCCGGTGTGTAAAGTCAATACGGCCGCATTTTTGTGTACTATGATACAAGCCGGACTTGGTGCGTGAAAGTACCCCTTTACCAGACATTTGGGAACACGCATGGTATCCCTCCGTTCACGGAGTGGGGGGGGGGGGGGGTGGGGGGGGGGGGTTGAGACACTCTTGTTCGGGT